>NC_089589.1:33011013-33311013 GCF_019320115.1 Miscanthus floridulus | reverse complement strand
GGCTGTAGCTCATAACCTTTGGCCATTTTCATTGACATTGCAACCTTGTGAGCTTAGCCAAAGCCCTCCCACTCATCTCCATCATTGATTCCTCATCATAGTGAGATTGGGAGAGAATCCAAGTGCATTGCTTGAGTGATTGCATCTAGAGGCACTTGGTGTTCGTGTTTCGCTGTGGATTTCGCTTGTTACTCTTGGTGGTTGCCGCCACCTAGATGGCTTGGAGCAGCGAGGATCATTGAGCGGAGGGTGGTGATTGTCTCTGGCTCCGATCGTGGTGATTGTGAGGGGTTCTTGACCTTTCCCCGGCGGAGAGCCAAAAGGTACTCTAGTGGATTGCTCGTGGCTTGTGTGATCCTCATCTTGTGTTGGCTGTGCGGCACCCTATTGAGGGTTTGGCGTGTGAAGCCAATTAGCGCGTGAACCTCCAAGTGAGTGAATCACCACAACGAGGAGTAGCTTGCCGGCAAGCAAGTGAACCTCGGTAAAAAATCATTGTGTTCATCCTTTGATTCCGAGGTGATTGGTCTTCATTGTTATTCATCATTGTGATTGATTGGTTCACTCCTCAACACGGCGGTATAACTATCTTGATCGCTCTCTTTACTTTACCGCAAACTAGTTGACAAGCTCTTTAGTGTAGCTAGTTGTGAGAGCTTGCTTGCTTGGTTAGTGTGGCTCTTTAGTTAGTCTTTGAGAGCACACTAACATAGGGTAGTGTCATTGCTCTTGTGTGAATCGACACTATCTAAACTAGAATTGTGGTGGGTGGCTTGCATTTTGAGTAGGCTAGCGCAACACTTGCTTTGCCTCATAATTGTCTAACTATTTTGTTAAGTGTTGTTGTAGAAATTTTATTAGGCTATTCACCCCCCCTCTAGCCATTAGGACCTTTCAAGTGAGACGGACCCCTAATCTTGGGCTAGTCGAAATTCGGCAATCATTCTTCTTACCAGGAGACGATGTCTATATTGTGGCTCAACAGGCCGCACAAGTTTATTATCTCTCATACCCGTGCCAAACCGACGACCGTCTTAAGGGTTGGGATGTTGTGTACAAGGTATCGCCACACGGTAAACTACCTGTACCAAACAATGAAGATTACAACATAGACCCCAACACATATGATGGAGAGTTCTTCCGAGAAGATGGGCTCGAAGGGAGTTCTGAGATAGACTTAACCAAAGCGATCGGAATGGAAGTAGACAATGAAAGGGTTGCTGACGAGGACGCTGGAGACGAGGTTCAGAATGTGAAGGACTTAGAATTACTTCAGCGATTACATTTAGGCAATGACAATGATGACGACATTCCCGATCATGATGATTATATCGACACGCGTGATAGTGATGATGAGACTTATGATCCAGCTAATCCCGATCATGATGATTATTTCTAATACATGTATGAGCCATACTAATTTATTTATTATTTGTCATATCTTTCTAAGTATGTTTTGTTTATCTATGCTGATTGGTTTACTCTTTTTAATTGTAGGTGATTGAACAATGGTGGGCGGTACGAGGAAGATCGCGGCGCTTTATGGAAAGATCAGAGCTTCAGGGTCAGCTTCATGGAAAGGTCAAGGGAGGGGTCGAGGTAGGGGTGGAGGGAAGGGTAAAGGGGCAAGGCCCCCGTCGCCTGTAGCTCCCTCGTCGTCGTTTGAGGAGGAGGTACCTTCCGCGCACGCCTCTGGTGACGAGGAGGAGGTACCTTCTGCGCACGCCTCTGGTGACAAGGAGGAGGTATAGGAGGAGCAGGAGCAGGTGGAGGAGGAGGCAGTTGGTTCCCAGGTCTGGTTACGAGGTCCCTCGGCCCTCCTGAGGCGACCGATACCTCTTGAGAGACGCCCGATGATTCGACCCTCTAGGAAAAAGTAAGTAACTTTAGATATTCTCAATAATTTTTCGTTTGATATGTTGAAAATTACAATGGAAACTAATAATTTATCTTAATCACTTGGGCAGGGGTTGGATTAAGGTCAGTGGGGGTGATCACAACTGCAAGGTCAACGGCATCATTGGCCTTTTGTGCATGCTACACTTCCCTGGCTTAGTGCAGTTAGGCGAAGAGCTACAGCCGGCCTACACGTGGGACCACTACGTCACCGCCCTCGACGCCACTGATCGTGACGACAGGGTATTCCCCAACAAGGCGGAGCGGGTGAAGGGCGAGCTGTGGGTAAGTATTCCTCGCACTACATTGCTCAATACATCACATTCACTAGACATTCTTGAAGTAATGACTATATACATCGCGTCTATATGCAGGACTTCTACAGATGCCAGGAGGGGTACGAGGCCAAGGCGGCCTCCATCTCTGAAGAAGCCACCAAGAAGCTAGTGAAGGACATGCACTACGAGGCGCGTGTTCAGGCCATCATCGACTACTATGCTCAACATAGAGGGATGAAGGTTAAAAAAGAAGAGGCAAGAACAATGAACCTGACCCGGGAACAATTCTTGAAGGTAAATATAGAACATTAATGCTTACTTTTTATGAGATTAATTACGCTTAATTTTATTTTTTCATGTCATACACTTGATGACGTATGTGCCTCCGTACTGGTGTGCCCAACATACCCAGTGCTGGGAATACATGGTGGACAAGTGGGTGGAGCCCGGGTGGGTGGAGACGCACAACGCTTGCCGCGACCGGCGTTTGCTGATGCCACGTGCATCACACCATCAAGGCAGCCTGAGCCTCAACGAATACAGGGAAAAATGGGTACGCGAATTCATTTCTTTATTTTAACAGTCAATTCTGCATAATTTCTAATTATTTTGCATTTTTGCCGCAGTCGTCGTCACATGATGGCCAGCCTTGCTCCCAGTTCAAGGCATGGGTTCTGTCCAAAAAGGGCAAGGCGACGGGCCGACGGCAAACATCGACTTCAACCCGGAGGACCCGCCCGAGGCGTATAGCGATCACAGCATCCATAGCCACGTCAGTGAGTACACAGCAATGGCAAGGCAGGTTCATGGGCCACAGTTCGATCCGAGCACCCAGGATCTTGATGGAGAAATCGTGATGAGGGAAGGAGGAGGCAAGAAGCATGGCCGGTACTGGATTGGCGACAGTACAATCGACATGGCCTCTACTCCCACTCTCTCCCAGATCCGAGCAAGGAGCACGAGCGCGAGCCCAGCGATACGCCCACGGTCAACTGCTACACAGTTCCAGATGGAGGCTCTCCAGGTTATTTCTGTTTTATTCATCGTTCGTTGATTGTTACGTACTTTAGCTTTGCATTATAACATTGGGATGAAATGTTATAGGTCCGGGTGGAAGCAGAAATGAAGCAACGGGAGGAGATGGAGGCGAGGATGGAGGAGATGATTTAGCAGAGGGTGGTGGCCGAGTGGCAGAACATGGAGGAAGAACAACGGCAGACGATGCAGAGGATAGAGAAAGAAAATCGGTTGAGGATGGACCAAATGTTCCAATACATGCAGAATTTTGCATCGAGTATGAGTCAAGCTTTGCCACCGCCATCGATGCTATTCCCTCCACCTCAGCCACCCACAACTACTCATGTGACTTAGAGAACTTTAGATGTTAGCTCAAAATGACTTATAGAACTTTAGAGTACATAGGCAACCAGTGAGATAGAGACAGAGAATATGCAAGGTTAAGATAAGCATCTCGTGGAAAAGGGAAAAGGGCGCGATGGTGGCTAGTGCAAGTACAAAGCAGCGTCATCGCTTGCGCCGCTGCCGAGTTTGTCGCCTTTGCTGCTGCCGAGTACGTGGCCTGCGCTTCTAATTAGCTCGTCTGCACTAGATTCAGTGTTTGGGTTCCAGATCCTAGTGTAGTACTCCGGTTGGTGCTTCTGAAATCTTGTTTAGTATTGGAATTTTCGTCCGTACAAGATCCTAGTGCAGTACTCTTGTTGGTAGCTCTGGATCTAGTGCAGTACTGTTGTTCAGTTCTTCCCAATTTCTTGCATGCCGCTGAGTCTAAGCTTTTAAAGTATTCACTTCTGAATGTTCTACCGCCAAGGTGCAGCTGTACTCTTCTGGTAGGCAGCTTTTGCCACTCTTTTTTAGTGTGTTGTTTCCTGAATTACTTCTCTTTGTTTCTCCTTTCATTACAATTTCAGTTTGAGCTGCATCTAGTGAGAGCTCAACCTGAATTACCTTTTCTTTTCTCCAGGAATGCCGATCAGTTTGTAATATGAAATTGATATGTAGTGCTTGAGTGAATGCTATCATTTTTAAGTGTGAAAGCCATCCCTTTTCCACGAGATGACTTAGAGAACTTTAGAGTACATAGGCAATGCAGTATTATTTGACTGGTTTCAGAAATTCAGAAGATAGATGAGTTATGTGCATCAATCAACAATTTGCCATCTTAAATCCAAAGTAATCTCTGTTGCAGTTTCAAACTGCTTGCCTCAGATATGCACCTGGCCACATCCATCATCAGTAAGCTGTGATAGCTCTGTACAAATGTTAGGAGCAGACTTTCATTAAAAAAACTGTCATGAGCTGACTGTTAGTTTCTGTAGCCTGCCACAAGCCCAGAATTTTATAATAGTAATAACACAGACTTCAATGGCATGCTCGCTGCTACTGCGCATGGCCTGCACTCCCATTGGCATGGCCCTGCCAGCTCCGGCTTCTAACTCTAAGCCCCCCACTGCATGGCTTAAACTAATACTAATAGGTAAGATATACTAACTGAACATGCATGGTCGGATTGCTGTGAGTTTTTTATTAGTACTATATATACTTACGTGCAAGTATTTTTTTCAAGACACTACTTATACTTTCTGATTGCATTGAGGTTTTTTATATCTGCAGCTTACACATGCAATCTCTTCTCTTTTGTGTAGAATCAATCGGCGGCATCAAATAATCAGTCTCAAGACCTAGATTTGTCGCAGTGGTTCCAAGGGCCTCCGCAGTGATTGCATTTGCATTTGTGGCTTATTGTGACTTAGTTGTGACTTGTGATGATGGTTTATTGTGAATTATGATGATGATTTATTATGCCTGTGACATATAATTATGCCTGTGATGATGCTTTATTGTGAATTGTGATGGTTTATTGTGAATTGAGAGGGATCCGTTATACGGGACAGATTAGTAAAAAAGGGGTATTGGTCGCTTTGTCGAGTGTAACACTCGGCAAAGCGAGGCGTTACCGAGTGTCAAGCCAAAACACTCGGCGAAGAGACCAATTTCTGTTATTCTGGGAACTTTTTTTGCCGAGTGTTTTGTCTTTGCCGAGTGTATTCTAATGGACACTCGGCAAAGTGACCATAAAATCTGTTCGTTGCGCGCTTGTTTGCCGAGTGTATTGGGCGTGACACTCGGCAAAGTGTGTAAACTTTGCCGAGTGCTTTGGTCTTGGCACTCGGCAAACTTTAGAAACGTTACCGAGTGTTTTCGTCTCGACATTCGGCAAACTTTATAAACTTTATTGAGTGTTTTGGAATTAACACTCGGCAACGTTTAGAAACTTTGCCGAGTGTTTTTGGCTTGACACTCGGCAAACTTGAGAAACTTTGTCGAGTGTGTTTCCGTCGTGCACTCGACAAAATCGCCGTCACCATGCCATCCTGATAACATTTTTTTTGCCGAGAGTTTATTTTTGCCGAGTGTTTATTGACACTCGGCAAACTATTTGCCGAGTGCGCGATAAAAAACATTCGGCAAACTACTGTTTGTCGACAAATTAATGTCGTGTGTTGTATGCCGAGTGTTACACTCGGCAAAGAAGTTGCCGAGTATTTTTGGTCCCCTGGCACTCGGCAAAGCTACTGTATCCCGTAGTGAGCGCGTAGAAGATAAAGAAAGGTAGGGGGTTTTCTGCAAATGTACATTGGATTTAAGATTAAATAAATGGGTATGGACCTGCAGTAAACTATTTTAAAAGTTCATTGACCCAAAAATACAGTTTCAAAGTTGATGGACCTCGATGACACCCTAACGAAAGTTAATGGACCTCCGGTGCATTTTACTCTTTAGTTATCTATGGGAGGTTTTCCCTCCCTGAAATGGGCTCCCCTTGCTTCCAAATTAGGCCTAAGGATAAGTTGAATTATGTAAAACGAGAAAATGATGCAGAAGTATCAACTATCACTGTACAGATGAACTAATAATTCATGTCAACCTGCACAACATCTGTTAAAAAAAACCTGCACAGCATCAGCAACTAAACTATCACTGTACAGATGAACTAATAATTCATGTCAACCAGCACAGCATTAGCAACTTACCATGAAAAGTACACGATTTAAATTCAAGCTTATCATTAAACCAACTGGGTGAAAACTTATTCAACACATCAGCTCATCAATAAGATAGCAGGAAAACAGATTTGCAAACAAAAACAATTATTATTATTTGGTTTCAGGTTTTCTTCTCCATCTCACAAAAATCGTTCCCAACAACTCTATACCTTGCCACATCTCCAAACTCTATTTTTGGGTCAATTAATCGTCAAACGTGTGGTGTATTTAGTATAGATTTAGAGCGGGCAGGGTGGGACGTCGAGTGTAATGCCAGCCTGGATCGTGCCCCAGCCAATGAGACGCCAATGCTTCTCAATGCGCCGAGCTTGTTGGTGCATACTGGAGCGGTGAGCGCTAGCTTAGCAAGATCATTCTTGACAGCGACAACCTTTGCTCCTGTAGACATCGACCCAATGTTAAGCATCAGGATCTCACCCTTGGCGAGCTTTGAGACCCTGCTTGCCCTTTCGGTTCCACTTGTCCTCACGCCCAGCAGCCTCCGGAGGAGGAAGAAGTTCACCTGCAAACAAAAGTATCAGATATGGTACATTCTGTTTACACTGGGCGGTCCCAAAGATATGACATCACTGGCCTCTAACTCAATGTAAACATCAGGCAGCGATCCGACTTCACCAAGGACCTGACTGACCAGCCTATCAGCACGAGTCAGTGTCGGGTCCATGGTAGTTCCAACTCCAATTAGGCCCCCAGGAACGGCAAACTGGAGCTCATTCTGCTCAGCATACAGGGACACGATCCTGGTGTAGATGGGTGTGCACTTAATTCTGCCACTTTCTTCCTTCATCACAATGCCTGGGCGCACTTCGATTTTCTGGTTCACCCTCAGGACTCCCTTCACAAAGGAACTCAATCATCATGTACTTCCACAGAACGAAAATACTGCATGCACAAATATCGATTACTGTATGTTCAGATATCAAGAATTATTACACACCTTGAGGATACTGCCACCTGCTACTCCACCCTTATATCATTAACCTCTGAACCAGGTTTGTTCACATCAAACGAGCGAATAACAATCATGTTGGGTGGAGAGGTGAAATTCCTCTCTGGTATAGGAATCTTTTTCACAATGTATTCACAGATAACATCAATGTTGTACTTCAGCTGTGCTGAGATTGGCACCACAGGAGCACCCTGAGCTATTGTTCCCTGAGCACAAGAATATAATCATGACAAACTGAATTTCGTAAAATACTTGCTGTTATCTAAGAGACAAGGAGCAGCTCTGACCTGTATAAATTTTTGGATTGCTTCATGCTGGTTCATTGCTGCACTTTCCTGGATAAGATCAATCTTGTTCTGCAGAATGATAATACGTTGAAGACGCATAATCTCAACAGCTGCAAGGTGCTCAGATGTCGGGGGTTGTGGGCAGCTCTCATTTGCTGCAATCAGAAGCAGTGCTCCATCCATGATAGCCGCTCCATTAAGCATTGTAGCCATGAGAATGTCGTGCCCCTGTTTACAAGATGAATATATTGTTATGGAAATGTCAAAGTAAATAAGAAACAATGTATAATGAAGCTGGTCAGACTGCTAGTCAAATGCTTAATGAGAATGAACTTTTTTATTACTTCTTACAGAAAAAAAAAGTATACTGATAATCAACATGTCAGTCTGAGGGAACAATGATTCATCTAGCATATTACATCGCTTAATGTTGTTGCAGCATGAAGGAATTAACAACATCGATGGAGGCAAACAGAATCCAAAATTTTGTGCAAAAGATACAGACATCTACCATAGCAACTGATCTGAATCTGTGAATCTGAACCCTAAGTAGACATGTGAAACAGAACTGATATGAGAAAGGTTTCATCATACCAGGCAATCCACAAATGAAACATGTCTCAGGAGCTTCATCCTACAGTTTTCAAAACCTGGCACGTCACAGAGAGGGCTATCTTCTTTGCCACTGCCATAAGCCCTGTATATATAAAAAATAGTTAAATGCATGGGTGGCCCATCAACTTGCGCTCTAGTTTCACTTAGGTCTATCAACTCTGAAAGTGGGTTTTTGGGTCCATAATCTTTGTTAGTGGTGCATTCCTAGCTCATACCCCCTTTGTTTTAATTTTTTAACCGACGTGGCACCTCCGGGTCCAGGTGGACGCCGCACACACGCATGCATGCACGTCGGCGTCTTGGCGAAAGACAGCGGACTGGGCTGCCGCTGTGCCGGCTTCTGCCGCTGCTGGCCGTCGCCCACGTCCGCCACCGGCTCCCAGGGGCGGAGCGGGACGAGGCATCCTGGCGTAGACGTCGTCGGTGTCGGGCTCCGCCGTGAGCCTGACGGCCGCCTCGTGGCACGGCACGAACGGCGAGACGCGCACGCCCGTGGCGCGCAGGTCCACGGCGGCGGCGCCTGCGTGATCGGCGTGGCCCTGCGGGAAGTAGTAGACGGCGGCGCCGACGGGCGGCACAGCGCACAGGGAGCCCGCGCACGCCTGCCACAGCTGCGGGTGCACGCCGCGCCCTTCGGCGGCTCTTTCGGCTTCGGGCGACTCTCCGGCGCCGTGCGCGGCTCCTCCGGCTTCGACAGAACTGGGCGCATGCACGTACATACCGCAACCAGCTCGTGCGGCCGCCGTCAAGGAGTCCATGCAGGCCCCCTGGTGCCCCGGCCTGCGCTTCAAGATGGCGTTCGGTAAATCGTGGTGGCTGCTTCTCCGATTTCGTAGGTGACCTGGGACGAGCCCGAGCTCCTGCGGAACGTGAACCGCGTGTGCCCGTGGCGGGTCGAGCTGGTGTCGGGCATGCCTGCAGTGAACCCATCCAGCGCGCGCATGTCAGCATGCATGAGCGGCGACTCTCCAGGTCGCCCCACCCCGGCGCCTCACACGTAGCACGCCACGCGGCGGCGTCGCCGCAGGCCGGCCCCGTAGAGGGAGACCAGCCAGGGCCAGCGTCCGTCGCAATGGGGCAGTGGCTGGCTGTGGCTGCCCTGTGCTGTGCCCGCCTGCCCACGTGAGCCCACGTCGCAAGGCTCAGTGGCTCACCAGCACCGCAGCGGCGTGTGCGGGCTCTACGAGGCGTGCACGAGCACGACGGCACGAGCCAGGAACGCGCCCGTCCAAGTGTCGCACGCGCGTGCTGCATGGGTTCTCGGCGCCATGGCATGGGTGGCCACTGCATGGGTGCTCGCACGAGACACGAGACAGACAGAGGTGGCCGGTCGCGCGAGGAGGACGCCGGCCGGCCTCACTCTCTCCCTACAGCGCAGCTGCACCTTGCTCCCGCGCGCCGGAACAGCGCGGCCCACCTGCTACGGAGCCTTTCGCCGACCCTGGTCCCCACGCCGACGCCACCGCCCCACCAGCCACCGGGCCTCCCGAGGCTGGCTGCCACGAACTCCAGCGCGTCGCCGCAACCACGACCGGAACCGCCACGATCTCGTCCCCTCCTTCCCGGTCATCCTGGACAGCATCGCTGCTGCTGCTTGACTCGTTCTCGTTCCACGTCCCGCGACCCGCCCGCGCGAACCTTGCAAGGCTGCAACCGCACGAGTAGTATTTGAGTCCACTGTACACGTTTCTGATAGCAACCGCACTCCACATCCTTCACCGGAAGTTGCTCTCCTCGTGGACTAGACTAGAGAGGGCCCAGTCATGTCTGTTGCTGCAGCCTGCGCGCCCACGCGGCTCGGGACGACGACGCTCACGTTCGTGGCGCAGATGCCCCCGCCGGCCCCATCGCCGGAGGCCGCCGCTGGCCATGCCTACCCCGAGGGGCGCAGCGTGCACCCGCAGCTGTGGCAAGCGTGCCCAGGCTCCCTGTGCGCCGTGCCGCCCATCGGCGCCGCCGTCTACTACTTCCCGCAGGGCCACCCTGATCACACAGGCGCCACTACTGGATTCAGGTTCTTTGTCGAGTACCTGAGGCACTCGGCAAAGGCCAAATTACACTCGGCAAAGGCTTTGCCGAGAGCCCCGGGGGCACTCGGCAAAGAGAAGCGACCATCACGACGCCGACACCGTTGACGGTCTCTTTGCCGAGTGCCAACCCTGCAGGCACTCGGCAAATATTTTTTATTTTTTTTTAAAAAAAAATTCTTTGCCGAGTGCCCCCTGGCCGGCGCTCGGCAAAGTTTGCATTTTTCTTTTAAAAAAATCTCTTTGCCGAGTGCCCCCTGGCCGGCGCTCGGCAAAGTTTGAAATTTTTTTAAAAAAAAATTCTTTGCCGAGTGCCCTCTGGCTGGCACTCGGCAAAGTTTGAATTTTTTTTTAAAAAAATTCTTTGCCGAGTGCCCTCTGTTTGGCACTCGGCAAAGTTTGAATTTTTTTTTAAAAAAAATCTTTGCCGAGTGCCATGGTCATGGCACTCGGCAAAGCTGAAAAAACGGTTTTCCGATCGACAATTTTTCCAGCTTTACCGAGTACTGTGACCATGGCACTCGGCAACGGTGTCCTTTACCAAGTGCAACACTCGGCAAAGTGACCCAAAACGGCAATTTTTGATTTTTTTTACATTCCATCATGACAAATAAATTCATACAAACATATATCACATATATATCTCATCCATCACATATATATCTCATTCATCACATATATATCCCATCCATCTGCACATATCAAATCCATCACAATATATATCACATATATAATAATAAGTGCTCAAGTCTATCCAAATAAATCCATAAGTCCATCAAAGTCCACAAGTGCATCACAAGTATATCACAAGTCCATCACCAAGTGAACAACAAATGAAAAAAATATAACGTGCACTCATCTCGGCCACTGCGACTGTGGTGAAGGCCCAGCTCCATCATTCGGAGGTGCATGAGGTGAATTATTCGAACCACCATCAGATGGAGACTGCACAAAGGAGTAAAGATTGCTTGTGAAACAAGATTATTTGGATAGCTAATCTAGAAAGGTAGAGGTCATACAAGCAAAGCACAAGCGAAAGTAAAAAACTTTCATACTCACAGGAGTAGCTGCAGCTGCAGCACGCGGAGACGGAGGTGGAACCAACAGCCCAGCTGACAGAGAGAACCCCGCACGTTGCCCAAGCCCTTGTAGGAACTCTGTAATGTCCGTCAGCCTCTGCGCCTGGGCCTGCCGCTCGGTCTGCTCGGCATCCAGCTGGGCCGCCAGCTCCTGACGTTGCCTCATTTCTTGTTCCAGTCGGGCCTGCAATATTTCACTCCAATGTTTCAGTAATGCAAAGCTAATTAAGGTGTGTAAAGATCAATGTATGACGAGTAAAACAGGAATAACCTCGAGTGCGTCGACCCGGTGCTGTGCAGCAGTCGACCGTGTGCGAATGGCCGGGCTCTCGCTCGTGCTCCGTGCTCGGATCTGGGAGAGAGAGGGAGTAGAGACCATGTCGATGACGTCGTCGCCAAACCAGAACCGCCCATGCTTCTTGTCTTGCCCCGCCCTCATGACGGCCTCTCCATCGAAGTTCTGGGTGCTTGGATCGTGGTCTGACCCATGGAGCGACCTCGCCACCTCAGTGTACTCATTGATGCGGGAGTGGACGCTCGGGTTCGTGTATGCCTTCAGCGGGTCCTCCAGGTTGAAGGAGACGTCGGACGTCGCCTTGCCCTTGTGGGCCATACACCATGCCTGGAAGTCCGAGCAAGCCTGGCCACTATGTGACGCCGACTGCGAGAAAGACAGCACGATGATTAGAAATCAGGCAGAACTGAGCGTCACAATAGATAAATGAATTCGCGTACCCATGCTTGTTTGTATCCGGCGAGGCTGCGGCTGCCTTGATGATGTGCTGGACCTTGCATCTGCAAACGACGGTCCTGGGCATCCCTGTGCATCTTGAGGTACTCCTCCATGAACCACCTCTCCACCATCATCGCCCAGCACTCAGGATACGCTTGGCACCACCAGGGAATCATCTACACGTCATCAAGTATTGGACATATCAGAAGATCAAATTAAACCAACTTAATCTCAAAACGAATCAATATTGATGTTCTTCATTTACCTCAAGGTACTGCTCCCTGGTCAGCTGCATCTCTCTTGCGTCTTTCTTGGTTTTCCTCTCTCCAAGCTTTGATCCGTAGTAGGTTACGATGGCCTGGATGCGCACCTCGTGATGCATGTCGGTGATGAGTTTTTTACAGGCTTTGGTAGTCACCTGCTCCGCCCTGGCCTCAAATCCCTCCTCACATCTGTAATAAGTCTGTATACAAAAGCGATGTATCCATTCATTATTTCATGAAAAGTCCAATGAATATGACGTATTGAGCAATGTTGTGCGAGGAAGACTTACCCAAAACTCTGCCTTCACCCGCGCTGCCTTGTTGGGGTACTCCGCATCGGGGGCGACGACGTAGTGGTCAAACGAGTAGGCCGGCTCCGTCTTCGATGCGTACGTGACAATGCCGGGGAAGTGTTGCCTGCACAGAAGACCTAGGATGCCGTTGACTAGCCATGCGCTACCACCCGACACAACCACCCAGTTCCTGCACAAGTGATTAAGAAAAATTATTAGTTTTTTTTCATCATATCATATGAAGTAGTGGTGATAACATATAAAGTTACTTACTTTTGCCCTTCGGGGCGAATCACTAGGCGTTGGTGAGGAAGCGGAACCTATGGGAGGCTCGCGGGACCTCGCAAGTAGACACTCAAAGAGGAGTCGGAGAAAGCGGAACCCGTGCCTGTCGCCTCCCCCTCCTCCTCCTCCTCCTCCTCCTCCTCCTCGTCCGTCTACCGAACCAGCTCCTCGTCCGACTCGTCCACGGGCGCCACCTCCTCCTGCGGCTGGCGGTCCTCCTCATGCGGCGTGGGAGGAGACGGCCCCCTCCTACGGCTGACAGTCCTCCTCCTCCTCCTCCTCCTCCTGTCCGATCCCTCCGCCGCCCCCTCCGCCTCCTCCTACAGCCGGCGTGGTCTTTGAAAAATCGAGTTCACGTACCTATGACAATCGCACGCCATCTTTGTTCAATCACCTACAATAAAAAAGAAAAACAAGGCGTAATTAGAAATAGGTGCAACAATGAACAAAACATAATTACAAAAAACATAGTAATACATGTATTAGAAATATATGCAAAAATGAACAAAACATAATTACAAAAAACATAGTATTACATGTATTAGAAATAATCTTTATGATTAAGATTAGCTGGATCATAGGTCTCGTCATCACTATCAACATTGTCCAACTCATCAACACTATCCAAAGGAGGAATGTTGTCTTCATTGTCATTGCCTAAACATAATCGCTCAAGCATTTGTATGTCCTTCAGATTTCGCACCTCGTCTCTAGCGTCCTCGTCATCATCCCTTTCATTGTCTACTTCCATTCCTATCTCTTTGGTTAAGTCTATGTCAAACCTCCCTTGTAGCCCCTCTTCTTGATAGAACTCTCCATCATATGTGTTTGGGTTGAAGTTGTAATCTTCATCGTTTGGGACAGATAGTTTACCGTGTGGCGATACCTTGTGCACAATAGACCAACCCTTAAGATGCTCGGCGTCTTTGCACGCGTATGACGTATAATAAACCTGGACGGTCTGTTGAGCCACAATGTAGACATCTTTTCCTAGATAGACGGAATCCTATCGAATCTCGACTAGCCCAAGCTTAGGGGTCCGTCTTGTTACACCAGGATGAAACTAGTGGCATTTGAATATGATAGGAGTAAGAGGTTTGGAACCATAGAATGATAGTTCATAGATTTCTTCAATTCTTCCATAATAGTCGAGTCTATCAGTGCCGGGAGTAACAACTCCACTGTTTGTGGTTTTTTGATTGGGCCGACTCTGCTCATAGCTTGCTGTGTGAAAACGATATCCATTCACGTCATAACCGGTAAATGACTTGACCCTAACGGCACAGCCGTTTGCAACCTGTCTCAGGTCGTCACTTATAGGCGCATCAGTTTGGGCTTTCTGTTTGAACCAACAAATGAAATCGGGGCTCTCTGGTCCCGCACCCCGTGAAACAAGGGTATCATTTTCTTACGGGGTAGGTTGCCTTGATCCATGCCAGGATTGACGAAGAAATTCCCTGTACCAACGAGAAACAAGGGGTTGGACGAAGAAACAAGGACATACGGCAAAATGAAACAAGTTCGTTCAGAACTTACCCAATGAACGGCTGCACCTCGACAAGGTTGGTCAACACATATAGCATGATACTGTGCCACTCTTCATTTTTCAATTGCTTAGTGGTCGATGCACTTGCGCTTCCGAGTTGCCCTTGGAAAAGGCTGAGGTTCGATTCATTTTCGCCAGCATTGTAATGAGGGGGTGGATTATAAACGCTAGGAAGGTTCTCAGTGTAGTATTTCTCTGTGAAGTTCGACACCTCCTCTAGAATGTATGTCTCTGCAATGGAAGCCTCAATTTTGGCTTTATTTCTATATTTGTTGCGAAGAGTCTTCAGATATCTCTCGATTGGATAGCACCAACGGTTTTGCATGGCCCCCCCATCCGTGTCTCATACGGGAGGTGCACAATCAAACGCTACATCGGCAAGAAGCAGCCAGGTGGAAAGATCTTCTCCAACTTACAGAGCAACACGGGTGCCGCTTTTTCCAAGTCATCAATGACGGTCCGAGAGAGCTCCTTGGCACAAAGCTGGTGGAATAAGTAGCTCAACTCTGCCAGCACTTGCCAGACATGCTTTGGGACATAGCCTTGAACCATCGCTGGAAGAAGCCGCTCAATCCATATGTGGTAGTCATGACTCTTCATCCCGTTGACTCGCAGAGTGCCTAAGTTCACTCCCCTCTTTAGATTCGATGCATACCCATCAGAGAACATTAGCGTCTTGATCCATTCAAGTACTTCCCTCCTTTGGTCCTTTTTCAAGACGAAATTGGCCTTAGGCCTTCTCCAGGTCTTGCCATGACTAGGAGGCTGCATCTCTTGATTTGGTCTATCGCACAATGTTGCCAAGTCCACTCTAGCCTTAGGGTTGTCCTTAGACTTTTTAGTGTCCATGAGTGTTGCTCAAAGTGCCTCGGCGACATTCTTTTCAGTGTGTATTACATCAATGTTATGAGGCAGAAGAAGGTCATCGAAATAGGGGAGCCTCGTCATGCCCGAGATATGAGTCCACATATGTTGCTCACCATATCCCACAAAACCACCTTCTTCATTGGACACGAGAGCATCTATCTGAGCATGAACCTCGGCACCAGTCATCATCCGTGGTGCAGGGTTTGTCACTTTGACACCTTTCGTAAAGTTCTTGATGTCTTGTCTGAATGGATGGTCAAGAGGTAGGAATTGACGATGCCTGTCGAACGATGAATACTTGCCACCCTTCTGCAACCAAATGAACCTCACACCTTCCTTGCATATTAGGCATGGGAACTTCCCATGAACACACCAGGCATATAATATCCCATACGCTAGGAAGTCATGTAGGGAGTGGTGGTAAACGTGCATTTTGAAGGTTGTCTTTGTAGCTCGATCGTATGTCCATACCCCTTCGTCCCAAGCACAGACCAATTCATCAAACACGGGCTCCATGAACACACCCATATTACTCCCTGGGTGTCTAGGAATTATCAACGACAAGAATACGTTATGTCATTGAAAGGAGACACCGGGGGGAGATTAAGGGGGATAACGAAGACGGGCCAACATGTGTATGGGGCAGCCATCATTCTATAAGGATTGAACCCATCTATTGCCAGCGCGATACGTACATTACGAGCCTCATCTGCTTTGTCACGATGTTTGTCATTAAAGCGGATCCAAGCTTCACCATCAGATGGATGTACCATCTTGTCAGGATTGTACCGTTTGCCATTTTTGTGCCATGTCATATATTTCGCGGATTCCTCGGTCATGTATAGCCGTTGGATCCTCGGTAGGAACGGAAGGTACCGTATGATTTTCACGGGGATCGTAAGTTGCCTCTTCTGGCCATCATCAGAGTCTACCTCCAGGTACCTGGAGGATTTACACTTTGGACAGAACCTTGCATGCTCGTGTTCTTTCCTAAATAGCACACACCCCTTCGGACAAGCATGTATCTGCTCATACGGCATCTTAAGTGCACAAAGGAGTTTCTGTGACTCGTACATGCTCTTTGGCAGAATGTGGCCCTCCGGAAGCAGGGTGCTAATCACGGCCAACATCTTATCGAAGCCAGGTCGACTCAAGTTTAACTCGGACTTCAACCCCATTAAGCGTCCAATGACATCCAGTTGAGACACCGTTGACCGATCGTGAAGGGGTTTCGGTGCCGAGTCCATCATGTCGTAGAACGCCTGTGTGGTTGTGTGGCAGAACCTCCTAAATTATAGGACCCACATGCACCTGTCACTGTCCAACGACCTCTGACGACTATGCATATGTTCCTAGTAACTTAAGAAGACTGTCGGGTGTCCCCGTGGAACCCCGAATCATCCACGATTTCCGAGCAGGATCACGTTACAGAGTCATTGCAGTATTACAACATTTATTCAAATATCAAAACCAGAGTAAACACAGCGGAAGTCTTACGATAATATAGTTTACAAACCAGTTGTTTCAAACCTTACAAACTAAGTTCGATAATTATTACAAACCATAGTAGTAGTGGAGTGGCATAATTAACATAAACTTATCACACAAAATAAACATCCTGCCCAAGGATCACACATTTACTTCTCATCGTCAGAACGAACGATAGTCATGCAGCACGATCCAAAACAGATCTGCTCATGAGGCTCACCTGCAACAAGGGTCAACGAACCCTGAGTACAAAAGTACTCAACAAGACTTAACCGAAATAAAACTGATAGAACTCAGGAATGCAGGCTCAGGGATTCAAGGTATGGCTTCCGCAATAATCAAAGTTCTTTTGCGTAAAAGCTCTTTAACAAAAGTCTTTATATAGAAAGCTTCATAAAATCATATACAAAGCTGACACGATCCATACTGATATCATGAAACTTCATATCCAACACCTTCACAAGCCTTATTCAAGTTCTAGTTATTAATGCTACGATGATGAACAGTGAGTTGAGTCTCCATAACCGAGGAGCAACGACGATTCGAACCGATTAAGCCCAGCTGGGGATTCCAGACCACACGACATATGCACGTCCCCGACTCACATATATCAACCTACCCTCGGATCCTCTAAAGCAAGAATGGGTCCGCGCCACCCGAGAATACAGTACTCCACCAATCCAGCCCATAGCCACGTGGGTACACGCTATTCCCGCCATCTCTCCACTCCCAGTGCGCGAGTAGCCATTCTCGTAATAGAATCGCCAAGTTCAGGCTTACCGGAGTATGTGGTTAGTACTACAAATTCTCACCTCATGCAATTCAACAACGGACGTGCCTTAATCGACACAGGCGGAAAGACCCCGCTCACAAGACCTCCATGTCTTATGGCTCACACTCACCGAGTCCGCCCGGTCTAGATTTATTACTCCACATTCCCATATCACATGCTAACATAATTAACCAATGTTCTATTTAAAACTTGCAGGTGATAGGTAATCACCTGATTTTCATCGTTCTATGCATAGCTAAGCAAGACTAGGCATATACGAGTTTAAAACTGGTAATATGGTAAATATGGAATAACAAGGGTGGTAATGCACCAATTAGGCTCTTACTTAACTCCTAATCACTTAATGCAGTAACGGAAAGCAAAAGCGAAATTAATTTATAAAACACAAGGTAGGGTTGTATGCATCCGGGGCTTGCCTTCGTTGATGGAAAAGTCTGGCTCCTACGACGTTTCACACGTATTCGATGCAACCTCAACAGACGGATTAACCTCCTCCACAACTTGATTAACTACCACGTGTTCACCTTCGTTCACTACACGTAGTAACAATGCCATGTTTAACATGATGCGAGATACAAAATATGATGCTCGATGATGGATGCCAATTAACAACTAATTAAACATATTCATAAAACTTATTTCAATTGAACTCAAAATTTTTGTAAAGGTTCATCACATGATAACTAAGTGGCAAAACAATTTTCATAATTTTTTTTGGATAATTAATTAAGCCTAGAAAAATCATGGAAACTTATTTATTAATTAATTAAGCAATTTTTTTCACATTCAAAAATTACTGAAAAGTAACATTTAATATTTTTCCTAAATAATATACATCACAGAGAGGTCACACAAAAATATTCATAATTTTTGGAGCTCTAAATAAATCTAAACAAAAATAACAAATTACAGCACTATTCAATCATTTCTGAAAAAGGAAAAATTCCAATTTGAACTCACCCGATCACACAAACAACTCGGAAAAGAACCTAGAGCTCATACAAACAACTCGGAAAAGAACCTGGAGCTCATACAAACAACTCGGAAAAGAACCTGGAGCTCACACAAAACAACTCGGAAAAGAACCTGGAGCTCACAAAAACAACTCGGAAAAGAACCTGGAGCTCACAAAAACAACTCGGAAAAGAACCTGGAGCTCACAAAACAACTCGGAAAAGAACCTGGAGCTCACAAAAACAACTCGGAAAAGAACCTGGAGCTCACACAAAAACAACTCGGAAAAGAACCTGGAGCTCGCAAAAACAACTCGGAAAAGAACCTGGAGCTCACACAAACAACTCGGAAAAGAACCTGGAGCTCACAAAAACAACTCGGAAAAGAACCTGGAGCTCATCCCGAACGCACTAGAGCATAAAGCTGGATCGAAAGAACAACGAATGAGTGGTTCGACGTGCACAGGAAGCACCAGTAGCTTACCCTAAACTCGATGGAGCAAAGAACAGGGCTGGAGAAGCAACGGTGAAGCAGGTCGACGATCCAAGCAACCACGACGGATCAAAACGTCGACGGTGGCGGTGCTCCGGCGACGGAGAGCGCTGGCCACGACGGCACAAGCACGACGGTGAGGTTACCGGCCATGAGGAAGAAAGGCGTGCACAGCGGGTTCCCAGTGGAATCAAACACCAAGACTCAGTTGGCTAGGTGCGTAAGGAGTAGGCGGAGCTGGAACAAGCTTTGCCAAAATGGTGGAGGCACTATGGTGACAGCAAACGCACGACAGAGCAGCGACGATGGCGACTGGAAAACAGAGGAGGAGAGTGGCGAAAAACGGCGACGGTGAAGTCCTTATAGAGTGGCTCAGAAGCAAGGAGAAGCCACGCAGGAGCCTTTCCCGTGCCAACGCGAAGCCAAGGGTGGCCACCGTCACGTCTGGAAGCAGAAGGAAGATCGTAGACGGTGAGTTGGCTTCCGCGGTTACTGTTCATCAGAATTACCAAACTACCATTCGATTTAAAAATCCAAATTACTCCCAAATTTATGTAACAACTCAAAAATCTCCAAAAATAAAAGTTGTTCCAAATTTAAAGTTCTACAACTTTGCTTTTATAACCATACCCAAATTCGGTCTACATTTTGAAATACAAATTTGAATTCAAAAAGGGAACATTTAAAGAATCTCGCCTTTTCAAATTACTTCAAATTTTTCTAAATAACTTTGAAAACTCCAAAAACAAACTTTGTATAACTTGACAAGCTCTACACTTTTGCTTTTAGGCTCAACCCCAAAATATGCTTAGATTTTGAAATGAGTTTTTCAGGGTAGGCTTTAAATACTGAAAAATCAAGGTTTTCTTGAAAATTCAAAATCCAAACCAAATTTTTAACTCAATTCAAACCATACAAGGCAACACTCATAACATAAATGTAAACTTGTTTTAGTGAATGCATATCAAAGTTTTCCATATGACCAAATGTTTTGCAATGCATATGATGACATGTCCTGTTTTAGTATTTAAACACCCGAGGTGTTACAATCCTTCCCCCTAAAAGAAATCTCGTCCCGAGATTCAAAGCCATAGAGTAAGTAATGGAAAAGGAAATGTGTCAATCCAAAAACATCCAGAACTTTTCCATAAAACAACTGAGGTTCTTATTCAAAACACAACTTATACAACCGAACTCAACTAACATTACTCTATTCTATATTGACGCTAGAAACTCTGGAAACTTTTCTAACAAGTAATCTTTTGATTCTCAAGTAGCTTCCTCTTCTGAATGTTGATTCCATTGTATTTTATAGAACTTGATTGTCCGTCTTCGAGTAACACGATCTTTCTGATCCAGCACTCGGATAGGATATTCGGAGTAAGTTAAATCCGGTTCTAGTTCCACTCCTTCAACTTCAACATTTTGTTCAGGCACTCGGAGACACTTCTTCAATTGAGAAACATGGAACACATCATGCACAGCTGTGAGTTGTTCAGGTAATTTCAAGCGATATGCCACTTTTCCATACCTCTCCAAAATTTGATATGGTCCAATGTATCGGGGTGCCAACTTTCCTTTAACACCAAAACGGTTAACTCCCTTCATTGGTGATACTTTCAGATATACAAAATCTCCTTTGTTGAATACCAATGGTCTCCGTCGTCTATCTGCATAACTCTTTTGGCGGGACTGAGCTATCTTCAGATTATCCTGTATTTGCCTAACCTTGTCTTCTGTTTCTTTTACAAGGTCAACTCCAAAGAATCTTCTCTCTCCTGGCTCAGACCAACTCAATGATGTTCTGCATCTACGACCATAGAGTGCTTCAAATGGAGCCATTCTAATGCTTTCCTGATAACTATTGTTGTATGAGAACTCGGCCAAAGGTAAGCACTCATCCCACTTATTGGAATAGTTAAGGACACAACATCTTAACATGTCTTCAAGTACTTGATTAACTCTTTCAGTCTATCCATCAGTCTGCAGATGATAAGCTGTACTATACAGAAGTTTGGTACCTAACGAAGCATGTAAGTGTTTCCAAAAGCTGGAGACAAACTGTGTACCCCTATCTGACACTATAGTCTTGGGTACTCCATGGAGACTCATGATTCTTGCCAAATACATCTTGGCATATTGGATCGTAGGATATATTGTCTTGACTGGAAGAAAATGTGCTGACTTAGTGAGTCGATCTACAATAACCCATACTGAGTCAAATCCCTTTGATGTCTTGGGTAGACCAACAATAAAATCCATACTGACGTCCTCCCACTTCCAAGATGGAATAGGTAATGGTTGTAATTCACCAGCAGACCTCAAATGTATAGCTTTCACCTTTTGACAAGTATCACACTTTGCTATATATCTAGCAATCTCTATTTTCATTTTAGTCCACCAGAATCTTTGCTTCAAATCATGGTACATCTTGTTGCTTCCTGGATGGATAGATAACCTAGTAGCATGTGCCTCATCTAGAATTGACTGCCGCAACTCAGGAACTTTTGGTACCACCAGGCGATCCTTGAACCATAACACATCTTCATCATCTATACTAAAACATTCTGCTTTTCCATCCCTGACTCTTTCCTTGATATGGGATACACCCTTGTTTTCCTTTTGAGCAGCAATAACTTGATCTCGAATAGTAGCTTCAACAATTATGTTGGTCAAACTTTCTTGTTGAATTACTTCTGCATTCAACTTTTCCATTTCTTGACATAAATTCAAACTCATTGTTCTCACTATCAAACAATTGCAACAACTTTTGCGACTGAGAGCATCTGCAACTATATTTGCTTTACCAGGGTGATAATGTACTTCCAAATCGTAATCCTTAATTAGTTCTAACCATCTTCTTTGTCGCATGTTCAACTCTGACTGAGTAAAGATATACTTTAAGCTCTTGTGGTCGGTATATATATGGCATGTATTACCAAGCAGGTAATGCCGCCAAATCTTCAGAGCATGAACCACAGCTGCTAACTCCAAATCATGAGTAGGATAGTGTTCTTCATGTTGCTTAAGTTGCCTAGACGCATAGGCAATGACTTGGCCTTCTTGCATCAACACACATCCAATACCAATACCTGAAGCATCACAGTAGACGTCAAACGGCTTCTCGATATCAGGTTGGGCTAATACTGGTGCAGTGGTTAACAGTCTCTTCAAAGTCTGGAAAGCCCTCTCACAATCAGATGACTAGACAAACTTAACTTGGTTCTTCAATAATTCAGTTATGGACTTTGATATTTTTGAGAAATCTGGAATAAACCGACGGTAATACCCCGCCAATCCCAGAAAACTCCGAACTTGATGAACTGTGGCTGGCGGTTTCCAATCAAGCACATCCTTCACTTTGCTAGGATCAACTGCAACTCCTTCGGCTGACAAGACATGTCCAAGAAATTGCACTTCCTTAAGCCAAAAATCACACTTGCTGAACTTGGCATACAATTGATGTTCTCTTAAACGAGTCAGAACAATTCTGAGGTGTTCTGCATGTTCTGTCTTATTCTTGGAATATACTAGTATATCATCTATAAATACCACTATAAACTTGTCTAGCTCAGGCATGAATACTGAGTTCATCAGATACATGAAATGAGCGGGAGCATTTGTCAAACCAAAAGACATCACCAAGTATTCATATAATCCGTATCTTGTGGTAAATGCCGTTTTGGGAATATCTTCAGGCTTTATCTTAATTTGGTGATACCCTGATCTCAAATCTATCTTGGAGAAAACTTTGGCTCCGGCCAACTGATCAAAAATCAAATCTATCCGAGGTAATGGATACTTATTCTTGA
The DNA here is from genome assembly GCF_019320115.1 of Miscanthus floridulus. Taxonomy (NCBI): domain Eukaryota; kingdom Viridiplantae; phylum Streptophyta; class Magnoliopsida; order Poales; family Poaceae; genus Miscanthus; species Miscanthus floridulus. The sequence goes on along the minus strand of NC_089589.1, from coordinate 33,288,271 downwards.
TGGTCACTTCATTCAACGGACGATAGTCAACACATAACCTCAGGGTCTCATCTTTCTTTTTCACAAAAATTGCCGGACATCCCCAAGGTGAGGAACTAGGTTGGATAAACCCTTTCTCAATCAATTCTTGTAACTGAGTCTTTAACTCGGCCAATTCCTTAGGTGGCATCCTATAAGCTCTCCGAGAAATCGGGGCTGTTCCAGGTTGTAACTCTATATTGAACTGTACATCCCTATCGGGTGGTAGACCGGGTAAATCTTCAGGAAACACATCCGGAAATTCACACACTACCGGAATATCTTTAATCTCTTTGACAGCAGTTGCACAAATCTTGCTCACTGATCTTCTTAAGGTTGGAAGTTGGATGAGAAGTTGAGAATTACTATCAGGCAAATTTACTCTTAAGGTCCTATTCAAAGCATCTATAACAGCCTTATGCTGATACATCCAATTCATTCCCAAAATTACATCTATATCCTGATCCTTAAGGATAATCATGGTAGTGGGAAAAATATACCCACCCAGGTTTATGGGTACCTGGTATACCATTTCCTTAGTACATAGACGTCCCCCGGGCGACTGTATAAAGAAACTTTCCTTTGTTGCCCCAATTGAAATTTCATGCTTCATGACAAATGTTCTATTGATGAATGAATGCGATGCGCCAGAATCAAAAAGTATAACTGCAGGGTGATTGGCAACAGGAAACATACCCATCATCACTGGCTCCCCCTCCGGAATTTCTCCAGCTTGAATATAGAACACCCGTCCGGTCTTCCTCTCATCTTTGCCCTTCTTAGCATTCTGATTGTGGTTCTTGTTTGGTGCCTGACCCTGTTGTTGATTGGCAGGGGTCTTCTGATAATTTTGATTAGCCTGCCTAGGATATGGACATTCCCTGGAGAAATGACCAGTCCTTCCACAATTGTAATATGGATAGTTGTGACCCTGTGACGTTGGAGCATTACCACCAGGAGCATTGGTTGACTGTGAGTTCGGATAGGTTATAGCAGGACGGACATTTGACTGTTGCCCGGTTTGGAACTGTGGCGGACAATAAGGAGGACGATAATGGTTTACTGGATGATAAATCACTCTCTGCCTCTTTTGGTTTCCACCAAAAGGTCCAGACGGCACATTCTTTTTCTTCTTGAGCTCCTTATGCTGCCGATACTTTGCCTCTGAAGCAATTGCAATATTTACTGCCTCATGATAAGTGATATTGGTACAAGCTGTCATCATTGTCTGCAGTTTGGTATTCAGACCTCTCATGAACCATTTCTTTTTCTTGGCATCCGTATTGACATGTTCAGATGCATACTGCGATAGATGATTGAATCTTCCCACATACTGCATCACTGTTTGATCCCTTTGCCTCACAGCAAGGAATTCATCCAGCTTCATAGCCATCACACCTTCCGGGATATAATGGGCTCTGAAAGCAGTGCGAAATTCTGTCCAAGTTAACGGAACGCCTGCGGGTTGCATGGCCATCAGATTTGCATACCAAGCACCAGCTGCACCTCTAAGTTGCTGGGCAGCAAACACCGGTTTCTGAAACTCTATGCAGTGAATAAGATCAAATTTTTGCTCCATGGTCCTAAGCCAGTCATCAGCCTCTAGTGGTTCATCTGCCTTGGTGAACACCGGGGGTTTTATATCCGTGAAATCCACATAGGTAGCCTCATGCCTATTATGATTGCGGCCACGGTTTCCATGCATCTGATTTTGATTACTTTGAGCCATCTCATGAAGCAAATGAGAATTTTCCACAGTCACATTGACTAATGCAGCGATAGCATCAGCCAGATTGGTCGGCATTGGTGGTGGGTTGGGGATATCATCATCATCTTGTGAAGTACCAGGAATATGCGATCCCCGCGTACGACGCATCTGTTCATAACAAACCAAACTTTATTCACAAGTCTTTATTCAAAGATCAAAGAGCTTACTACCCGCATTACATCGATGCCACTTATTTAAACACAAGAACACATCTAAACAAGACTACTAGCTTAACTAGATCTTCTATTACACAACTCTACTCCTTTCCCTGAGCACTTCAAACTTCAGGCTCGGTATCCATTCCGGAAATATTACCACCTTCATTATCACTTTCATCTATCATTACTACTTCTTCAGGATCTTCTTCTTCTTCCTCTTCTGATTCACTTTCATCGGCAAGGATGACACCTGGGTCCATGGCATCAGCTTGAGGCTCATGATTCAGGTTTAGTAGATTGCTAAGCCTATGAACTTCCTCATGTAGATAGGTATTATGTTCTTCTAAATCTTCTACATAGAATTCTAACTCATGAGTTCTAGTTCTAGCTACATTTTCCCTCTGCCAAGCTTCATTTCATCCCTCCACCGTATGAACTAACATGCTTTCACAGTTCCTGTGTGCGGTGGTGAGACGCCTCAATTGATCCTATAATTCTCCTACCTGTATAGCATCCAAAGCCCTATCTCTAGTAGCTTGCGCTAACTCTACAGAAATTCTCTGTATCACCGCCTGGGGATCAGGCCTAGAACTGCTACTGCTAGCACCATCGTTTCTAGGGGCAAGTTGGTGATGAGGAACTCCTTTGGGTCTAGTGGACTTTTGGGGCGTCATCTTGGCACGAGCCATACTGTAGGAAACTAATTTAATCCAAGTAAGACCATTTGATCAAAGTCTAAAGAGCAGCTATAATGGATTACATTACTCAAACCAGTCTCACTACTCACTCCAGACTCAGAGGTGAAGGAAGTAACGAGTGAATTAATAATGATGCATGAATCGTTCTTACGAACAAAAACATCAAAGTTAATAATGCACATAAATAACATTTATTTTATATAGGGCATAGTAATATTACTACTCCACCACTCAAGACCCTTTTAATCAAATAAGGAATGGTGAGAAAGAAATAAGATAAGTCAGAAGCAATTTGGACCAAATTAGCAAGTTAAATTTAGTCATCCCAATCATTTTGAAGTTTTTGTAAAACAATACAACAAAAACCTTGTAACGATCGCTCTGATACCATTCTGTGGCAGAACCTCCTAAATTATAGGACCCACATGCACCTGTCACTGTCCAACGACCTCTGACGACTATGCATATGTTCCTAGTAACTTAAGAAGACTGTCGGGTGTCCCCGTGGAACCCCGAATCATCCACGATTTCCGAGCAGGATCACGTTACAGAGTCATTGCAGTATTACAACATTTATTCAAATATCAAAACCAGAGTAAACACAGCGGAAGTCTTACGATAATATAGTTTACAAACCAGTTGTTTCAAACCTTACAAACTAAGTTCGATAATTATTACAAACCATAGTAGTAGTGGAGTGGCATAATTAACATAAACTTATCACACAAAATAAACATCCTGCCCAAGGATCACACATTTACTTCTCATCGTCAGAACGAACGATAGTCATGCAGCACGATCCAAAACAGATCTGCTCATGAGGCTCACCTGCAACAAGGGTCAACGAACCCTGAGTACAAAAGTACTCAACAAGACTTAACCGAAATAAAACTGATAGAACTCAGGAATGCAGGCTCAGGGATTCAAGGTATGGCTTCCGCAATAATCAAAGTTCTTTTGCGTAAAAGCTCTTTAACAAAAGTCTTTATATAGAAAGCTTCATAAAATCATATACAAAGCTGACACGATCCATACTGATATCATGAAACTTCATATCCAACACCTTCACAAGCCTTATTCAAGTTCTAGTTATTAATGCTACGATGATGAACAGTGAGTTGAGTCTCCATAACCGAGGAGCAACGACGATTCGAACCGATTAAGCCCAGCTGGGGATTCCAGACCACACGACATATGCAAGTCCCCGACTCACATATATCAACCTACCCTCGGATCCTCTAAAGCAAGAATGGGTCCGCGCCACCCGAGAATACAGTACTCCACCAATCCAGCCCATAGCCACGTGGGTACACGCTATTCCCGCCATCTCTCCACTCCCAGTGCGCGAGTAGCCATTCTCGTAATAGAATCGCCAAGTTCAGGCTTACCGGAGTATGTGGTTAGTACTACAAATTCTCACCTCATGCAATTCAACAACGGACGTGCCTTAATCGACACAGGCGGAAAGACCCCGCTCACAAGACCTCCATGTCTTGTGGCTCACACTCATCGAGTCCGCCCGGTATAGATTTATTACTCCACATTCCCATATCACATGCTAACATAATTAACCAATGTTCTATTTAAAACTTGCAGGTGACAGGTAATCACCTGACTTTCATCGTTCTATGCATAGCTAAGCAAGACTAGGCATATACGAGTTTAAAACTGGTAATATGGTAAATATGGAATAACAAGGGTGGTAATACACCAATTAGGCTCTTACTTAACTCCTAATCACTTAATGCAGTAACGGAAAGCAAAAGCGAAATTAATTTATAAAACACAAGGTAGGGTTGTATGCATCCGGGGCTTGCCTTCGTTGACGGAAAAGTCTGGCTCCTGCGACGTTTCACACGTATTCGATGCAACCTCAACAGACGGATTAACCTCCTCCACAACTTGATTAACTACCACGTGTTCACCTTCGTTCACTACACGTAGTAACAATGCCATGTTTAACATGATGCGAGATACAAAATATGATGCTCGATGATGGATGTCAATTAACAACTAATTAAACATATTCATAAAACTTATTTCAATTGAACTCAAAATTTTTGTAAAGGTTCATCACATGATAACTAAGTGGCAAAACAATTTTCATAATTTTTTTGGATAATTAATTAAGCCTAGAAAAATCATGGAAACTTATTTATTAATTAATTGAGCAATTTTTTTCACATTCAAAAATTACTGAAAAGTAACATTTAATATTTTTCCTAAATAATATACATCACAGAGAGGTCACACAAAAATTTTCATAATTTTTGGAGCTCTAAATAAATCTACACAAAAATAACAAATTACAGCACTATTCAATCATTTCTGAAAAAGGAAAAATTCCAATTTGAACTCACCCGATCACAAACAACTCGGAAAAGAACCTGGAGCTCATACAAACAACTCGGAAAAGAACCTGGAGCTCACACAAAACAACTCGGAAAAGAACCTGGAGCTCACAAAAACAACTCGGAAAAGAACCTGGAGCTCACAAAAACAACTCGGAAAAGAACCTGGAGCTCACAAAAACAACTCGGAAAAGAACCAGGAGCTCACAAAAACAACTCGGAAAAGAACCTGGAGCTCACACAAAAACAACTCGGAAAAGAACCTAGAGCTCGCAAAAACAACTCGGAAAAGAACCTGGAGCTCACACAAACAACTCGGAAAAGAACCTGGAGCTCACAAAAACAACTCGGAAAAGAACCTGGAGCTCATCCCGAACGCACTAGAGCATAAAGCTAGATCGAAAGAACAACGAATGAGTGGTTCGACGTGCACAGGAAGCACCAGTAGCTTACCCTAAACTCGATGGAGCAAAGAACAGGGCTGGAGAAGCAACGGTGAAGCAGGTCGACGATCCAAGCAACCACGGCGGATCAAAACGTCGACGGTGGCGGTGCTCCGGCGACGGAGAGCGCTGGCCACGACGGCACAAGCACGACGGTGAGGTTGTCGGCCACGAGGAAGAAAGGCGTGCACAGCGGGTTCCCAGTGGAATCAAACACCAAGACTCAGTTGGCTAGGTGCGTAAGGAGTAGGCGGAGCTGGAACAAGCTTTGCCAAAATGGTGGAGGCACTATGGTGACAGCAAACGCACGACAGAGCAGCGACTGGAAAACAGAGGAGGAGAGTGGCGAAAAACGGCGACGGTGAAGTCCTTATAGAGTGGCTCAGAAGCAAGGAGAAGCCACGCAGGAGCCTTTCCCGTGCCAACGCGAAGCCAAGGGTGGCCACCGTCGCGTCTGGAAGCAGAAGGAAGATCGTAGACGGTGAGTTGGCTTCCGCGGTTACTGTTCATCAGAATTACCAAACTACCATTCGATTTAAAAATCCAAATTACTCCCAAATTTATATAACAACTCAAAAATCTCCAAAAATAAAAGTTGTTCCAAATTTAAAGTTCTACAACTTTGCTTTTATAACCATACCCAAATTTGGTCTACATTTTGAAATGCAAATTTGAATTCAAAAAGGGAACATTTAAAGAATCTCGCCTTTTCAAATTACTTCAAATTTTTCTAAATAACTTTGAAAACTCCAAAAACAAACTTTGTATAACTTGACAAGCTCTACACTTTTGCTTTTAGGCTCAACCCCAAAATATGCTTAGATTTTGAAATGAGTTTTTCAGGGTAGGCTTTAAATACTGAAAAATTATGGTTTTCTTGAAAATTCAAAATCCAAACCAAATTTTTAACTCAATTCAAACCATACAAGGCAACACTCATAACATAAATGTAAACTTGTTTTAGTGAATGCATATCAAAGTTTTCCATATGACCAAATGCTTTGCAATGCATATGATGACATGTCCTGTTTTAGTATTTAAACACCCGAGGTGTTACAGGTTGCCTCCATCTCCTCCTTCTCATGTCCCTCATCGAGCTATCCTTGGTGAAAGTCATCTAACATGTCTGCTACCCCGGCATCAGCATCAAAAGCCTCCACTCGTGGTCTCACCACCTCCTCTCTAATATGATGGGCTTCACCATGGTGGACCCACCGGGTGTAGTCCGGCGTAAATCCATGCTTCACAAGATGTTTACCCATTTTCACCTTGTTTACCCTTCTCCTATTTTCACATTTGCTGCAGGGACACAAAACTAGGCAATGTCCTTTAGCAGCCTTGCCAAATGCACTGTTCAAGAAAGCATCGGTCTTGTTCATCCATTCCGTGGTGTAATCACTCTAACTTCTCCAGCCCATGTACATCTACTGACGGTCATCCATCCTCTAACATATGTATCAGCGAGTAATGTAACCATCAATTACATCTACATGGTGTTCCTACTGTCTAATAGGTGAGGATATGTCCTAATCCCACCCGCAGATGCGTAGATGAGGTTAGTTTCCATGCTCTACTCCTATTCGAGACAGAATTTTGGCAACACATCCCCGTTGTTCTCTAGATACACGTCCTGCCAAAGAAGAGTGTGTATCTAGAGAACAACAGGGAGGTGATGCCGAAACTCTGTCTCGGACCGGAGTAGACCATGGAAACTAACCCAGCTACGCATCCGCGGGCTGTCCAAAAAACATGAACAATCCGAAACAGATACGGTCATAGATATGCAAAGATCTGCATACCTACAACCGTATCTCTTTCGAACGGGAGACGCCTAACTGGGTTACACGATCTACGACCATGATACGGAAAGAGGGGTTATACCTAGGGTGGCGGCGGAGTCAGGCTAGCGGGGCCATGGTGGGTCGGTGTAGTGGCGAGGCGACACGGTGTAGGCAGACCAGCACGGCGACGGGAACTCGGACTCTGCTCCGATGGGCTCTTCTCTACAAAAATATAACAAAATACTATCATTTAAAAAAATCGGTAGAACCTCCCCTGCACGGTGAGGTTTCCAAAACCTGCAAAAAACAATGGCACGATGGCCGACAAGCACATGTCTCAATAGAAGCCATGTAGTTTGGATATCAATCTATGCAGAAGAATATATCCAAGTAGTACCACTACTTCTACTACTACTTCCACTATTGCTACTAATACTACTACCACTATTGCTACTACTACTACCACTAGTTCTACTACTACTACTACCACTAGCACTACTACTACAACTAATACTACTACAACTATCACTACCACGACAACAACAAGAGAGAGGGCATACCTGACGGGCGCTGAGGGTAGGGGCGGGCGGCGTCGGGGTCGGGGTCGGGGTCGCCGGAGTCGAGAACGGGGTCGGGCACGGGCGGCGTCGAGGCGGGCGGTCCACGGGGCGCGGCCGGGGGCAGGGCCGGCTCCTCGGCATTGGCGGGCCGGCGTGGGCGAGCTGGCTTGTAAGCATCGTACGTGACAACGTACACAAAATCTTCTAAAATTTTTATCATAGCCTCCACATACGATATCACGACATCTCAACAAGTTTCATGATTTTTGGACTTCGTTTGCTTTTTATAGAATTTAAAAACACTTCGCACGCAAGTTCGCGATCATGTTTCGTGAACAAGATGTCCGAAATTTCAGGTGCGTTCCTGGATACGGCCTCACACTACACTCACTAACATGACTATCAATTTTTGAATCATTAAATTCCATTATTCGTACCACGTGCAGTTCAAATTTATATTTTTCGAAAAAATTCAAGTAAACGAAATAAAGTAACTAAATATATCAAAAAGCCACAAAAAATCCCCAAATTCTAACGAGGAGTTTCTGGTGCTTTAAAAGGGCTGCACAAAAAAATTTAAGGCCAAAAATAAAAAAATAAAAAAACTTTGTCGAGCGCCGGGGCATAGCACTCGGCAAAGGGGTGTTTGCCGAGTGCCAAGAATAAGGCGCTCGGCGAAGAGAATTTTTTTATTTTTTTTAGAAATTTCCTCTTTGCTGAGTGCCTCCACAGGGGCACTCGACAAAGTATTTTCAAAAAAAAAATACTTTACCGAGTGTCAGATCTGGGACACTCAGCAAAGACATTTCAAAAAAAAATTAAATCTTTGCCGAGTGCCGTGTCAGGGGCACTCGGCAAAGTATTTTCCAAAAAAAACTTTGTCGAGTGCCTAACAGCAGGCACTCGGCAAAGAAGGACGTGGCCGAACACCGTTACGCGGGGCAGCCTATGCCGAGTGCCGCGCTTTTACCGAGAGTCTGGCACTCAGCAAAGAAGTCCTTTGCTGAGTGCCCTTTTTTGCCGAGTGCAATCCTTTGTCGAGTGCCTGATTTTTGACACTCGGCAAAACAGTTTACACTCGGCAAAGGCTCTGTTTCCAGTAGTGCGCCGCCGCCGTGGACCTGCGCGCTGCGGGCGTGCGCGTCTCGTCGTTCGTGCCATGCCGCGAGGCGGCCATCAGGCTCACGGCGGAGCCCGACACCGACGACATCTACGCCAGGATACGCCTCGTCCCGCTCCGCCCCTGGGAGCCGATGGCGGACGTGGGCGACGCCCTGATGAAGAGCGACGGGAGCAGCAGGGGCAGCGGCGCCGGGGACGGCAACGGCCAGCAGCAGCAGCAGCTGGCGCAACGGTAGCCCAGTCCGCTGTCTTTCGCCAAGACGCCGACGCATGCATGCGTGTGTGCGGCGTCCACCTGGACCCGGAGGTGCCACGTCGGTTAAAAATTGAAACAAATGGGGTATGGGCTAGGAATACGTCACTAACAAAGATTATGGACCCAAAAACCCACTTTTAGAGTTGATGGACCTAAGTAAAACTAGAGCGTAAGTTGATGGACCACCCATGCATTTAACTTAAAAAACAAAATAGTTAGATAAAAAGTATCAACATGATAACGTATGCAGTAACTATATATAATGTGGCAGCCCGGGTAAGTTACGAGGCTCACAACACATGCAAGCATCTGACGAAGGGACAATATTTCTAGCAGATCACCGTATCTTGACATTTGAAATTCAGGACAAATACATGCATTTAGCAACGTACACAAAGCGATATACAAAGATCGTACTGAAAAGCTGCCATATTCAACATTATTATAGAAATCTGCACAAGATCACAAGGCCACCTCAGGTTCTTAGATTTCCATCAAAGGGAAGTACCAACAATTTTAACTTTTCACTCAAGGAAATTGATAGTATTTATTTCTGATTTCTCATTCGTTTACCAAAATAACAGTTTTTCATGATTGATTCTGGGCAAGGTTCAGAAAAGAGCTACCGGTACTATCACGACGCTAGCAAGTTATTGTTAGAAACCAACTAGAAAGAGTGAAATTTTTTGTGCTTCCTTGTCAAGAACATGAACATTTAAGACTACTTATATCTTTAAACCTAAACTAACTCTGCATTCACACAATCACACTAGAAATGCAACAATAACACAATATGAAAACGCTATACTTGAAGACATTCCACAATTACGAGCTGCAGCTAAATCATTTGCAACAGATGAAGGAAAAACAGTGTGATAAATATAAAAGAGATCTCTATGACTTATTTGTAGCACATTGGTCGTGGGCACCTATTATCTTCACATTTATAGATTTTTGGCATTAGCGTAACCAAGCTTTATAGTGATATTGCGCTCCAGTTCATTCTTGAAACGAACAGTCTGCAAATCCGAAGGAAACGATCAACTCAGACATAATATGAAACAAATATATCTCCACTCTCCGGATACAGAATCAAATGTAAATTATTACTGTACATGTAAAAGGAACAAACAGACATGCATGTGATGACTCAATGGTATCAATATTAGTTATTACCTGTACACCTGAGATTGCTTTGACAACTGTAGACTTCCCATGGGCCACATGCCCAATGGTACTTCCAAAGAGATATTTTACTTAGAATATGCACATAAACCTAGGATATTACAGCAGCAGTTTTTTCCTTCACGCAAGAAGGGCGGGCCTGGTGCAAGCGGTAGAGTCTTACCGCCTATGACCAGAAGGTCCCGGGTTCGAGTCGTGGTCTCCTCGCATTGCACAGGCGAGGGTAAGGCTTGCCACTGACACCCTTCCCCAGACCCCGCACAGAGCGGGAGCTCTCTGCACTGGGTACGTCCAAGAAAAATAAGACTGAAGATAGACAAGCAAGATATTTTATCCAGAAGTCTGAGTAAAAAAATCAGATTCCACAGCCCAAGTAAGATTCCAATGAGCAGATGTAACATCCTATTATGTACGACAGCAGTAATTAGAAAAACATCACTCATCACCTTTTCTTTCAAGAATCATGGCAAACCAATTTCAGTATAGAAGGTTAGGATTTCCTCCATCTTATCCTCTTCACGGCACGCAAGGGCATTATTCGCCATGTGTACTCTAACCAACAACAATCCAGGGATCCAAGCAGTCTAGATTGGTATAAATCTACAATCCAGAATATTATAATCCTATTCATAATCTAGATTACTATAATCAAGGAAGATCCAAACAGGGCCCCGCCTTATAGGCACATACTGGTACTGCAACACTAATGCCAATACAACGCTACAAAAACTGTCTTATAAAAAAGACGCTACAAAAACAACAGCATAAGCAATGCATTACCGATGTTGATCGTCGCCTGGCGTGAAATCACCCTTCGACTCTGTTTGAGTAACACTGGGCCCTGAAAATAAAAAAAGATGAAAAGTCAGTACAGAGATCGCTCTACCTGTCAACAGAGAAACAAGAGGCAATTCGGGGACAGAGCTACAATGTGTCAGTAAGAACATAGAACTTGTGATCAATTGCTTCTACAGCCACAACAGTGACCAAACTACCAACAGCAGCTGGAAGCCTGGAACAACAACATATATAACCATCGGCAATTCATCATCATCGCAACCAATCCTAAACACCGCATCGCCTCCGACAGTTCCCACCACTGCGGCGATGACACCCTCCCAAAATCAAATCATAATAACGAACGAAATTAACCCATCCAGGTACCGCAACGACAACGAGGAACCAGAATCACACGCCGCCCACAGCGGTTCACAGCGGCGGCGAGGTCCCAACGGGAGGGTGAGGTCGGGTGGGGTCCACGACGAGGCTCACCTGGGGCGGTCGCGGTCGCGGACGGGGCCTGTAGGCCGTAAGCGGATGCGGAGGCGGTGGCGGTGGTGGCGCCGCGAGTCAGGGACGGCGAGGCGGAGGAGGATGAAGGCTCGGCTGGGGTGGTGGGCTTGGACGGCGAGGTGGCGATGGCTGGGGTTTTAGTAGGGCTGGGCGGTTGCGTCGCCGCGGTGACGGCTGGTGCGGCGGGCGCCGGGGGCGGGCTGGCGGCGTGCGGCGAATCGGGTGGTGTGGACGTGTCGGGGTCTGGGTCTGCTCCGACAGGTGGGCTCATCTGGACGACTCGAGGTGGTGGCCTTGCTGCGGGGCCGCTGATTGGTGATGAATGTGTGCGCTTGAAAGTTGAAAGTTGAAATTGAAAGTCATCAGGACTTGTTTAGATTGAGGTTAGGAATCAGTATTTGGCACTATAGTATTTTCGTTTGTATTTGACAATTATTATCCAATCATGGCCTAACTAGGCTCAAAAGATTCGTCTCGTAATTTACCATCAAACTGTGTAATTAGTTATTTTTTATCTACATTTAATACTCCATACATGTATCCAAAAATTTGATGTGATGAAAAGAGAGTGAAAAAACTTGCAATCTAAACGAGGCCCAGGTGAAATGAAAAATACGAAACCGGGGGGTCACGTGGCCGTTTTTATGTGCCGCGGGTTGCTTGAGCGTCAAGTTGGGTTGCACAGCTCTGATACGAGTATACAATTGTCCGTGCGATTATATTACCATAAAAAAATTCCGTAGGCTGATGTGTGGGCCACCCTTATACCAAGCATAGTACATACGGGCGTGGTCTCCAGGTCGAGCTGCACGTTGTGCCGGCGGCGGTGCCTTACGCTGGGCCAAGTCTCTAGTACCGTTGCCGATTGAGTTTGGTTTCAGCTGGCAGGCTGTTCCTTAAGCCCATATATAGGCTGGCTAGGGGAAAGAAGGGGATTTATGTATCTATTTATATCTATACTATAAATAAAAGAGCAAAGGAATTGAGAATAACTTTTCACCCAAAATTTTCTTATCCACCTCACATGAGAACCATCGGATGAGCTGGGTCTTTAAATCTAACGGTATAAATTAATCTTACTGAACCATCGGGCGCTCCGGCCTCAGCACCTGGTAAGACCCGCACAACCTTACCCTCCTCCGCTCACCCACGCCGCTGTGATCCAATCGGGGTACGATTCGAGTGACTTTTTTTTTCATGACGGGATGTCTACCTGGATGATCATCTTTGCACTTGTCCTTTTCTTGTCTGCATGGTCATGGAGGAGTCACCAAAATTTATGGGAAATCAGCTATCATATATTCGTAATAGTTTAATTTCTTATGGCCATCAATTGTCTCCTTCGATTTTAAGATGCATCAATGGATAAAATGCCATTGTGAGTAACTAAGCTTGCATATTTATATGCTTCAAGAGGAGTAATTTCTATTGTCATGAATGATTCAAGTTCCTGACTTTTTTTTTCTGCATGTTGCAGACACTAGCTGATGGAGGGAAAGTCAAACGGAAGCATGAAAAACCATTGGCTAGATAGGCAAGGACTACAAGCAATCAAGTAAGTTTTCTCTTGTTTATCAGGGACTATTCAGTTATCAATTATTATTTAAATAAGATTACATCTATATCTTTTTTCTCAGAAGTATTGAGAATTTTTAAGGTATGTCGCAAATCATTTTTAGAAACAATGAAGATGTTTTGTTTAGGGGACCTGGAAGGTGCCAAAGTGCAAGATCCTTTGAGTACTGTCTATGTGAGATGTCAAATATTTGATTCGTTGTATATGTCCTATGCAACGTTTGCTCTTGCAAATCAATTTATCAATCCAATTTGGTCTGATGAAGCGTGAGGATTTAGGTATGCCTTACTATATTTAAATTGGTTTGTACTGTTGTGTCCATTTTTTAAATTCAGTTTGAGGGTGACCATTTCATCAGAAGGCATGCCAAGTTGTTTTTTCAAACCAATAAAGAGTCCATGTAGCTATATATCTTAGATTACCATAAAGTTATCTTTATTGCAATTGAAAGTGTTAATATTCTAAGTAGGATTAAGCATACTTGCTCTTTTCCTATGTTTCATGAACTTGGAAGGTACGTGATCATTATTTGTTGATCTAAATTTTTTATGTAAATGTCTGGTGTCGTTTGGTATTTTTAGGAACAAGCGAGAGACCATGGCTTGCGATGAGGCACATTATTGTTAATTACAAAGCATAGCCGTGTCTATTACCAAATGATGTACTTTGGAGATGAGGAAAATGGTCCTCGACATAGGGATGAATAAACCAGCGACAGAAAAGTGAAGTAGGAATGATCCAGAAGTGTAGTTCTAAAAACATAGGAGACTTCACAAAGATAACTTAAGTCTATATGGTTGATGTGGCCTCATGTACATGAATATATATATTGGATGAACACATGTTCTATCTTTGGGAATGCTAGAGTTCCAGGTTTGAGACAAGTTTATACTATGGGCGCCTATTTGTTCGCCACAATGATAATTTAAACTGTGTTTACGTGCTATGTTGGGGAGAGATGTTTTTGTCTCGGATGGTTCGCATTGTTAGGATAAAGTAAACTTAAATTTGTTCATGATTTCAATCGAGAGCAATGCATCTTTGAATTTAAACCACTAATAGATTTATGTCTTGATAACACTTATGTCTTGATAATATTTATTAGTTTGTATGTTTATTGCAAGCTCTAGCTTTGTCATTCCTCCACTGCACGTGATTTTTTTTTCGTAGACACGTGCGGCAGGCACGTGCATGTCCACTAGTCCTACAAAAGAAAGGTTTTCCACTTTAAGCTTATCTTCTTTTTAGTATAACCGGCAGCTCTCTTGCTTGGTTTATTTAAAAAAAAAGTTTTTACACTATTCTTCGGTTCACCTCAGATCCAGTTCAGATAAAGCCAAACCCAAGCCAAGGAAACAAACATGCATAAACCAGTTACGGACCAAAAACATCTTGGCCCAAATAACATTAAAAAAATCTGTTCAATGCAGGTATTGCTTCAAAACAAGTAGTAGTAGTGAATAGTGATTAATAATGTCATTTCTAATTGATTTATCTTTTCACTTGAGATATAACTTTTGTACTATAATTTTTAATTCAGACATGTCTTATTGCAGATTTTTCTCTTAAAAGTACCATCTTGAGTTTTGTTTGTCGTTCTATAACTTTCGTTCATGATATATATTCCTACCGTCCCAAAAAGCATGTAAATCTCACTTTCAAGGCTAGTTTAGACATTTAGGGTGCGTTTGGTTAGAGGACGAAGTTGGATGGGATATGGTGATCCATGGATATTGGGATAAGGATATCCATGATGCATATTTGGTTGGATGGATGTGATAAACTATTTTTCTGTTTGGTTGGATGGATGAAAATAGATAGGATAAGAATAGTTCACTAATTATATCTATTATTTTAAAATAATAACAACTAATTAGACACCGATAAATATGCACTAATACTAATTTTGTCATGATAATCACTAATTTAGACTAAATTATGTTAATTAGCACCACTAATATCCTAATTAGCACACGAAACATGCACTAATCAACGTATTAGCACTTATTAAAACTAATCCTGCCATCATAATTACTAAGTAATAATATAACATGCTAATAATTCTTAATTTATTTACTAATAACAGAGATTAGAAGACATGGATAAGCTAGTCCACGAGATTTTTACGAACCAGAAAATCTAGCATCTTGTGGTATATTCCCTATCTAGGAATTTCCTCATCCCAATGATCCAGCAAACCAAACACTATCAATGCATGGATGGTCCCATCCCATCCATGTAAATCCAACCAAACACATCATTAGTGGATGTGTGAAATTACGTACATGCCCCTCCTATATCCATCCTCCCATGCGCTAGAACTCAAAAGCAATCTACAATGTTCCTTGAAAGTACAACATGGGGTGAGTTAGTTTTCCAAAGACATGCATTGTTTTATGGTGGGGTCCACCTGAAAGATGACCTAAACTCTACGATTACATTAATTTTGGAACAAGATTTGAAACGTAGCTAATGGATCCAAACAGGAGAAATTTGTTAAGTAAATGTCATAAGGAGACATGGGCATCTTTTAGGCTTTCCCTAAAGATTACTACGGGTTTCCCTTATAAAGTTACTTCCTCCGTCCCAAAATAAGTGATGTTTTAGATTTGTCCTAAGTCAAATAATTTTAAGTTTGACCAAATTTATTGGAAAGATCATTAATATTTATGACACTGAATAGGTAGAATATGAAAATATATTCCATAATAAATCTAATAGTACTTATTTGGTATCATAAAGGCTAGTATTTTTTGTATAAGTTTGGTCAAATTTAAAATAGTTAGACTTAGAACGAACCTAAAATATCACTTATTTTTAGGAGAGGAGAGTATAATATATTATATAAAAAAGTTTATTCCGTTTGTCAGGCAGGCCCGACAACAGTCTGTGGCAAGTGGCAAAAACTACACATTCGCTCCACTGACAACCCGGGTCCACACAGAGCCAGTGCTTTTACGAGCACGTGAGGGAAAAGCTAGCAAGCCCCACACATTCCCGATCGCACATGCCGCCTGCGTGACGCAGTGACGCCCACTCCGGCACTCCGCAGACAATTCGGTCCATTGAATTCCCGAGATGAGGTACTGACAATCGGTCCCCACCGTCAACGGGCGCCAAGGTGGGCCCCACATGTCAGTTTGAGACCCGTTGGGGGATGTCTCACCGACCAGTCCAGTACGTACGGGGGCTGCTGGTCGCCAGGGGGAGCGCCAGCGCGGGCCGTTCCCTTTCCCGGCGTGAGGCTCAGGACGCATTTTACACACCAGCCCTTTGCTTCCCATAGTCTTACTCCCTCCGTCCAAAAAAATGTTTGCAATTTTGGGGCTGGGCACGACAACCAAGGCAGAAGATGGGAAATTACCAAAATACTCCTGTAGATGTCAACCGGTAGCAGTGGTGAACTGATGGCTGTGCGGAGGCGGAAGGGAGTTACAGGAAGCGTCATTTCACATATTGAGAACAACAACCTTTTTTATTATTTTATTCCGGACACGGACAATTTTAGCACCCATTCGTTCGATCGTATCCGTCATGCGTATCAATCATGATATAATGTTTTTCTCTCACAATAAAATAACATCAGTCGACTTATAAACAATAAAAACGATCCAGCGATGTAGATGGGCCGATGACTGAGCCTCCGTTGATTTGTCTTTTTGTTTTCCTTTTGTTTTTAAGTTCTTTTTTTTATTACAACGAGCTATATATTTAGCAGCCTAGAAAGGGGAACATGTCCACTTTTCACGTCCACATATTCTACATTTCAGGAACGAGAACATTTACGTTCACGTCCACATCTTCACACCACAATATTGTTTTGTCGTGTGACGAGACTCAAATTTCAAAAAATCATAACTCTTTAATACGATGTCGGATAAAGATAATTTTTATATGTAAATTGTAGACCTCGATGAGATCTACAACTTTATAGTTTTAATTTTTTTTTCATTTGAGGACAGTAAGATGCTCGAAAAAATAATATAAAATTTCAGCACTATAATAATCGCCTACTAGCGCTTGTCGCATTAGAGCACTAATATATTATTTGTATGGAGTTCAATGAAAATAATTTTTATACCAAAGTTGTAGCTCTCAATGAGATCTACAACTTTGTAGTTTTGAGTTTTTTCATTTGAGGACATTAAAATGCTCAAAAAAGTAATATAAAATTTTGGCGCCTCTCGAAAATAGAAAACCGCTTTTGAAACCAGCCGAGGACCAAATTTGTCCGGTTTTGATAGTTGGAGGGTGTTTCTTAACCGGTTTCATAGTTGAAGGTTGAAAATCAAACTTCGGCATGAGTTGAGGGTTGGAAAGTGTACTTTACCCTCCGTTCTAAAATATAAATATCCCTAGTCTAGTTTTGTCCTTGGTCATCAAACTACACTAAGTTTATCAAAAAATTTAAGAAAAATAATGATGTTAACTATATCACATATGTAACATTAAATTCATTATGAAATATATTTCCATAGTTTACCTATTGATACAACAGATGTTTGTACTTTTCTCTTTTTAGACTTGAGTGAACTTAAAATTTGGCTTACAAAACCAAAATAATGATATTTTAGAATGGAGAGAGAGCAACTTGATCGTATTGTTACTTAGCCATCGTCCTATTTTTATCGATGCTTACGTACGCTTAATGGCATATTTCCTTAGTCCCCTAAAGTAAGACTTTATATCATTCAAAATTTTACCCCAAAAAGAAGACATGTTAGAACCGTTTAGCACTGCAGAAGTATTATATGATACTGTGTTGACACTATTCATTGATGTTTTAGGAATCATTTAGATCATTTTGCTTCATCACTAATGTGTCCTAAATACCATATAGTATCTTTTTCTATAGTACTCCCTCCGTCCCATAGTATTTCTCGTTCTAGCGTTTCAAAGATATCCTAGACAGAGCGTCATTATAGGCGTGGGTCCCACCTAACAACCGTACGACTACATCATCACGTGTGGCCATCTGCTCGATCGCCCCCTTCCATTCTCGGCATCCCTTCCTCATTTTCTCCATCGGTGCGGCCCTCCTCTTCACCCGCACCGACGCCACCCTCCTCTTCACCTGCATCGACGTCACCCTCCTCTTCACCCGCACTGACGCCACCCTCCTCTTCTCTTGCACCAGCAGACGCCCGACACACCCCTTCTCTTCTCCTCCGTCGGTGTGGTGCGGCTAAGGTGGCTAAGATCTGGGGACCCCCTCCTCTTCTCCTCCACCGACGAGGCTACGAGCGACGAGATCCGACACCTCCTTTTCCCGCTTGTCCTTTGTCGGCGTGGAGGCGGCACTGCTTGGAGGATAAGATATGGGGTCGAGATGCTCTTCCCTAATTGGCGCCCCCTCCTCTTCGCCTTCGTCGGTGCCTCCCCCCCTTCTTCTCCTTCGTTGATGTGTCCCTAATCCACTACGACTAATGTGGAGGAGACATGGATGGCGCGGTGGTGGAGATCCGGCTCCACCCTCGTCCACACTGCTCGATGTGGAGGGGGTCGCATGGCGCGGCGGTGGCGATCTGGCCCCGTCCTCATCGACGATGGCAATATGGAGGAGTCGAAGACACAAATCTTGCTTGCCGCATGGCGAGGGCGGTAGCGATGGGGTGTCCATGGTGGAGAAGGCGGAGATGGCTATGGTGTGCGACAAAGGGATGAGGGAGTAAGGGCATTTACGTTTTTGCTTCTAGGATTGGTACGCGTGAAGACTCTAGAACATCCATTATCGTGGGACGAAGGAAATATCGAAGAAGTACACCGTATATGTAGTACCATTCCTATGTGACTATTGAGCTTCCTCGAAAGGAAGTTATTAGTCCGTTCTACTTGTGCAGTTGTGCTACAGGTAGTGTGTAGTACTACACCGTATCGGAGCTGTTCACGGCCAAAGTGGAAAGTAATTAATTCGCTCATGAACACCCAGGTGGCTGTCCATTTCCGAAATAACGCGACAACGACAGGAGTGACCCGCAAAAAAGGCACTCCCGTTCCCGTCCTCGCTCCTCCCAAAGCTCCTCAGTCCCGCTTCCTCACATCTCTCACTCCCCCTAACGGACGCACGGGCACACACACCCCCGCCAGCGCAGTGGGCGAGCGAGTGGAACCAGACGAACCGCCGCCGCCACTCGCCGGCGCCGGGCACCGCCGTCCACCCGCCGACGGTGAGTCCACGCTCCCTTCTCGATCTCCCGTTCGTCGATCTCGCTCGCCCAATTGTAGCAACTCGCGTGGGGCCACCGGGGCTTCGCTGAGCTCGACCCGTCTGGGTTCTGACGGGCCGCGCGACACCATCCTCTTCTGGCCTCGCCGTCGCCGTCGTCGTCGTTCTCGCGCCTCCGCCAGCGCTCCCGCCGCCCACGGCCACGGCTTCGCCGCCCTCCCTTAGCCCGCCCGACGTGCTTCCCCCACCGGCCGCATCCGCCACCCGCGGCCGGCGGCGCCCCGCCGCCCCACCCACCCACCGCCGGGCCGGCCTCCCGCCGGGGATTGGAGGTCTGGGGGAGAGATCAGCCCCCGGGACCCAACCCCCCAGGCCCCCGCCACTAACCCGGCGCCGGGGGGGTCGCGCTGTGCCTTCAACGCGCAACGGGACGCGCGTCAGACTTTCTGCTAGCGGAATGTTGGATGCGGCGGCCGAGATCTCACGCCCGGGGGCTCTGTCGGTAGGGGTGAGGTGGAGGAGGGCTTGATTTTTGGCCGTTTCTGTGATCCTGACCGATTCGGTGGACGGGTGGGTGTGGGCCGTGTGGTGTCACTGGCACTGTGCCGGAGTGGAGCGATTTAAGGGAGGAGATGGTTGTGATTCAGGAGGGGAGAAGGCACAATTCGACAGGAATTCTATAGCTAGTAAAGGTATCTGTCGGTGCCCTCATCTAAGGAAATGTACAAGTCTTTTTCCTTGGTTAGTTAGAATGGTACTAATCATCTACAGAACAGAATGAAAGAGTCCAAGATGGGTGCTGTTGCTGCCTTGTAGCCTCATGAATTTGGGTGAGTGAGGGCTTGAGATTGCTGTCTCTCAAGAATTGGGGGGATTGGCTCTGTCATAGTCATAGTGCTCTTGAAGTTTAAGGTATATAAGAGGAAGTGTTGCCTGTCGAATTAGTAGCTTGGTTGATGAACGTCTAACTACGAATAGTTCAATAAGTCTCATCCACATACCTTCTGTACCATAACAAATCTAACACTCTACTTGAAAGGACTGTCTTGGAGGAAGCGTTGGGGCTTGTGATTCTCGTCTCCTTTGCTTGTGAGTGGCTGAGTGCTGCTATATGTGCAAACATTTGAGTACAACTCAAGTGCAAGTCATGATCCAACTGTATCAGATTGTCTAGATGCATGATTGTACTATTGCACGCAAAAATGGTTGCACGTGACTCATTTCTCATCCATGCAATGGTGGGCTTGTTGGTGGCTGTGATACAACCTATGATATAAGCTACCAGCCTACCATGGAACCTATGCGTGAAATTCCATTTCATGCCTCCATTTCACATAATTTTTGGTTGTCGTGTATGTTTCATGTGTTTGACTACTTTCCCGGTGATCATTTCCTATAAAAGCAACTACATCTCATTGTCAGAAGCGGCATGCCAGATTTTGTGAAACTTGATGATTTGAGGTTAAAAAGAAGAACCTTTTATTCATGTTTTACATGGACCAAAATCAATACATTTCTAGGTGAGATTGAAGATCTTGTAGAGGATTTGGATTGAAATTTTTAGCCACGGTGACAAGAGAGGTTGTTGGTTCAACCTTGAATTTTGTAGTATTTCCTTGAACTATGTTTAAGCTATGGTACTACTATCTCCTTTTGTTTTGCTGTTAGAACTGGATCTGACTGTGCTATGATGCATTAATGCATTATTCCACAGGATCTGGCTGCATGCTTTAAAACGGACAATTCATTATTCTCTTGGTAATTGCACGATTAAGTGGGAACGCCTCTTTTCCTTTTGCTTCCTTCTTTTTCCTTTATGTCAATGCAAAAATGACACAGGCTGGCACTATTATTCATTATGCTAATTACTTTCATTTTTACCCTGTAGGAATTATAAAATAATTCAAGGTGTAAAGCTGATATAGATCTAATCATGGCAAATTTCAACTCGTCAGAACGTCAAGACTCTAGAGAACCAACTTCACCCGTACCATCAACATCATCTTCTATATCAAGGTATAACATATCCCTGTTTTAACCTGTTACTCATTTACAATGTTTTGAAATAGCTTACTCATGTGAGTACGGATCAGCTGACTAGTTGCAGTTTGTCATCATCAGGTCCATTTAGTAGGTGGCTAGTCGGCTAGTCAAGCAGTATAGTCATCCTGCCTACTTGCCTTGCTACCCAGGATGTATATAGTACAACTGTATAAATCATAAGTTGTAAAGTACTGCTACTAGACTATAGCACCGCACACTGCACAACGATATTATCATAAATTGGTAAACAAAGCATACACCAAGCATGGTGGGACAAAAACAAAAATCCCAGTGTCAAGTGCCCCCAGGTCCAGCTGGCCAGCTCACAAATTGCGCTCCGGTTAATCAGATGACTTATTGTCATTACTGATTAGTTGTTGATTATTTTCTCAAAGAACGTTGCTTTGCACAATTAGCTTAGCTGGTTGTTCCTGTTTCATTTTCATCTTAGATCCTCTTGTGTTTGTTTGAAGCCTCTCCATCTCACATTTTTCCTTATTTCCTTCTTTGTTAGGATCACAGCTAGCAAGCACGCAACCTATAGTATATAACTTTTTTTTTGAACATTGACTATAGTATATAACTCGTTACTTATTTGTTTTTCTACAGGGAAAAAGGTGAGCTGGCAGAAGTTGATGATCCTGAAAGTGCAATGTCCACTGTTGCTCGATTGTTGGAAGACCTCCATGCTAGCATGGTATCTCCATCGGGGAAGGAAGCTACAACCAGAAGGTTACTTGAACTGGCTAGAGCAAAAAAGGAAGCAAGGATTTTGATAGGTAGCCATTCTCAGGCAATGCCACTACTTATATCTACCCTTAGAGTTGGGTCATCTGCAGCAAAAGTAAATGCTGCAGCTCTACTTAGTGCACTCTGCAAGGAAGAGGACCTGCGTGTGAGGGTCCTCTTAGGAGGCTGTATACCACCCTTAATCTCTCTTTTGAAGTCTGAATCTGCTGAAGCGAAGAAGGCTGCTGCTGAAGCTATTTATGAAGTGTCTTCTGGTGGGCTTTCGGATGATCACATAGGCAGGAAAATATTTGTGACTGAAGGTGTTGTGCCAACTCTGTGGGACTTGCTTAATCCTAGGTCTCGCCAAGATAAAGTAGTTGAGGGCTTTGTGACTGGGGCTTTAAGGAATCTCTGTGGGGACAAAGATGGTTACTGGAAGGCCACACTTGAAGCTGGAGGTGTTGAAATTATTACTGGTCTTCTTTCATCCAAGAATACTGCTTCACAGTCGAATGCTGCCTCTCTATTGGCACGGTTTATCTCTGCTTTTGGTGATAGCATTCCCAAAGTTATAGATGCTGGGGCTGTTAAGGCTCTCCTTCACCTTCTAAATCGAGATAATATCATTTCTGTTCGTGAAAGTGCGGCTGATGCTTTGGAGGCCCTGTCTTCCAAGTCTAGTATTGCAAAGAAAGCTGTGGTGGATGCAGGAGGCCTTCCTATTCTGATTGGAGCTGTTGTAGCGCCCTCAAAAGAATGCATGCAGGGTGAGACATGTCATTCTCTACAAAGCCATGCTGTCCGTGCTTTATCAAATATTTGTGGGGGAACAACTTCTCTGTTGCTTTACCTTGGTGAGCTCTGCCAAGCACCCCGGGCACCTGTTCCCCTTGCTGACATTCTTGGAGCACTTGCTTATTCATTGATGGTTTTTGATGGCTCTGATGGTAAATCCTTTGACCCAGTTGAGATTGAAAATACTTTGGTTGTGCTCCTAAAATCTCATGACAGCAAGCTTGATCGTATTCTTGAGGCTTTAGCAAGTCTATATGGGAATGATTGTCTCTCTGACAGGCTTGATCACTCTAATTCTAAGAAGGTTCTTGTTGGGCTGATTACCATGGCTCCTGCTGATGTTCAAGAACATCTTGTTCGTGCCTTAACTAGCTTGTGTTGTGATGGTGTTGGAATATGGGAGGCTCTGGGAAAGAGAGAAGGGGTTCAGTTGCTAATATCATTACTTGGGCTTTCCAGTGAGCAGCAGCAGGAATATGCAGTTTCCTTATTGGCTATCTTGAGTGATGAAGTAGATGACAGCAAGTGGGCAATAACAGCTGCTGGAGGTATCCCTCCACTTGTCCAGCTACTAGAAACAGGATCTCAAAAAGCAAAAGAGGATGCAGCTTACATCATGTGGAACATGTGCTCTGACAGTGATGATATCAGGGCATGTATTGAGAGCGCTGGGGCTGTTCTGGCACTAATTTGGCTTCTAAAGAGTGGTAGCCCTTGTGGACAGGAGGCATCAGTTAAAGCACTCAAGAAGCTGATACGATCAGCAGATTCTGCTACGATCAATCAGTTACTAGCATTACTGCTCAGTGACTCATTGAGCTCAAAGGCTCATGTCATTACAGTTCTCGGGCATGTCCTTGTGCTGGCGCCTCAGAGAGCTCTAATCCAGAGTGGAGCCCCAGCTAATAAAGGTCTTAGGTCACTGGTTCTTGTTCTTGAATCATCAAATGAAGAAACACAGGAGATTGCTGCAACTGTGTTGGCTGATATTTTCACTATGCGTCAGGATATTTGTGATGTCTTGGCAATTGATGAAATTGTCCAGCCATGCATGAAGCTTTTGACAAGTGGAAACCAAGTGATTGCCACACAATCTGCCAGAGCTTTAGGAGCGCTTTCATGTTCAGCTAGTTCCATGTCAAAAAACAAAATGTCTTGCCTAACTGAAGGTGATGTGAGACCTCTTATTGAGATGGCAAAGACATCATCTATTGATGTTGCTGAAACAGCATTTGCTGCATTAGCAAATCTCCTATCAGATGCACAGATTGCTAAAGAAGCATTAGATGACAATATTGTCTTGGCTTTGACTAGAGTGCTCAAGGAGGGGAGTTTAGAAGGCAAGATTAGTGCGTCACGGTCACTTCGTCAGTTGGTCAACCAGTTTCCCCTCAGTGAAGTTCTCCCAGATTACTCGCAGTGCTGTTTTATAATTCATGCATTGTTGGTATGTCTATCTGGCATCAATTTGGACAATGTTACAAATTTGGAACCCCTTGATGTTCTTACATTGATGGCCATAACAAAGGAGGGTTCACATTATAGCCCCCCTCTATGCACTGGTTTTCTTGAAGTTCCAGAAAGCTTAGAACCTTTAATTCGTTGTGTTAGTATTGGGCTTCCACCTGTTCAAGATAAGTCCATTCAAATCCTTGCAAGTCTCTGTCAGGGCCGACCTTCTCTACTTGGTGAATATTTAAACAGAAGTCAAGGATGCATCACTTCTCTTGCTAGTAGAGTTATAGAGTCAAATGACATGGAAATAAGAATCAGCAGTGCAGTCATCCTCATATCTGCAATGAGGGACAGCAGAGAACAGTCAATCGATGTTCTTGAAGCATCAAAACTTCTGAAGAATCTGATATCTGCACTCATTGATATGCTGAAGCAACGTTCCTCTTTAACATCCCTAGACATTGAAATTTGGAAACCTTCCACAGAAAAAAGTTCGCTTAATTATGAGCAGGATGTTTTGAGTGTGCCTGAACTTGGAAAGGTTTCTGAAGAAACTGTTGCACTATGGTTGCTCTCACTGATTTGTTCTCATCATGGAAGGAGTAAATGTACTGTTATGGAGCTCAATGGCGTTGATGCAGTATCTGATAGACTTGCTAGCTATACTGCTAACCGACAGGTGCATGTTTCACATTTATTTTTTCTGTTTTCATAGGACTCACTCTATCTGAGTAACTTGTTGCTAAATTTGAGATATTTTCTGCTTCTAACTGCTGTACTGCTGCGTTGAGTAATCTAAGATGTACTGGTAATGTGAAAAATCTTAGATCCATCTTGAATTGTCATCGTGACTAGCATGCAAACAGTGTTAGGTCTAAGTTTTCCTGTATTTTTACATCCTTGTTTTGAGTAATGCTGGATAAGAAAGATGGGTCACTTCTTATGTCCATCCACTTTCCATGTTTTTAACTCAAGTCTAAAGGGACTTCTTTATTCTGAATTGGTTCCTGTAACAGACTGCTTGTTGATCAATTTTAGGTGACCTGCTGACAAGTGACACCAGCTATACAGATGCATCAGCACATATGGTGTCACTAGTCTTTTATGTTACATATTAAAATGAAAACCAATGGCCATTTTAGACTAGTGATGACTTTTAAATTTTGGACTATTGGTTATTAAAACAGTCGACAAATTCTAGGAAGAGTTGAGATGATTTCCCCATGCTGTTTATGATTCCACCCAAAGTTCCTGTTTACATAAAAAATCATCATGCTAAGTTCCTACCTAGAAACAAAAGTCCACTCGTACACAACAACAACAACAACAACATAGCCTTTCAGTCCCAAGCAAGTTGGGGTAGGCTAGAGTTGAAACCCACCAAGAGTCCCAAGTCACGGTTCAGGTACTTCAATAGCTGCTTTCCAAGCACTCCTATTCAAACCATAGTTTTCAAGGCGTCGCCTAGGCGACGCCTAGGCGTCCAGGCGTACCCAGCTCGCCTGGGAAACAGTGGCGCCTTGTGGCCTAGGTGCCGCCTAGGCGTCCAGGCGTACCAAGCACTCGCTTGGACGCCTAACCGCCTTTTAAACTATGATTCAAACATAGATTTCTAGGTATATCTCAAGCTTTCAAATATCTTTTTATTGCCTCCCCCCATGTCAATTTCGGTCTTCCTCTACCTCTCCTCATATTATTAGTTTGGCTTATGACTCTACAATGCACTGGTGCCTTTAGAGGTCTCCTTTAGACATGGCCATACCACCTCAACCGATGTTGGACAAGCTTTTCTTCAATTGGTGCTACCCCTAGGCGATCACGTATATCATCGTTCCGAACTCGGTCCATTCTTGTGTGACCACAAATCCATCACAACATATGCATTTCTGCAACACTCAGTTGTTGAACATGTCAAATCTTTGTAGGCCAACATTCTGCTCCATACAACATAGCCGGTCTAATCGTCGTTCTATAAAACTTGCCTTTTAGCTTTCGTGGTACCCTCTTCACAGAGAATGCCAAAAGCTTTTCGCCACTTGATCCACCCTGCTTTGATTCTATGGCTAACGTCCGCATCAATATCTCCATCCCTATGTAGCATCGATCCTAGATACCGAAAGGTATCCTTCTTAGCCACTACTTATCTTCCAAACTCACATCTCCCTCTTCCTGTGCAGCTCCGCCAAAGTCGCATCTCATGTATTCGGTTTTAGTTCTGCTTAATCTAAAACCTTTAGAATCAAGGGTCTGCCGCCATAACTCTAGTTTCCTATTTACTCCCGCCTGGTTTTCGTCCACTAACACTACATCAGCAGAGAACAACATACACCAAGGGATATCCCCTTGAATGTTCCTGGTAACCTCATCCATTACCAAGGCAAAGAGATACGGGCTTAAGGCTGACCCTTGATGAAGTCCAATTTTAATCGGGAAGTAATCTGTGTTACCATTGTTTATTCGAACACTAGTCACAACATTGTTGTACATGTCCTTGATGAGGGTCACGTACTTTGATGGGGCTTTATGTTTGTCCAAAGCCCACCACATAACATTTCTTGGTATCTTGTCATAAGCCTTCTTCAAGTCAATGAAAACCATGTGGAGGTCCTTCTGCTCTCTAAACCGCTCCATAACTCGTCTTATTAAGAAGATTGCTTCTGTGGTTGATCTTCCGGGCATGAAACCAAATGGGTTTGCTGATATCTGCGTCGTTCGTCGCAGGCGTTGCTCGATGACTCTCCCATAGCTTCATAGTGTGGCTCATTAACTTAATTCTCCGATAATTAGTACAACTTTGGATATCTCCCTTGTTCTTGTAGATTGGTACCAATATGCTTCTTCTCCACTACTCAGGCATCTTAGTTCGATCGAAAGATATTGTTGAACATCTTGGTTAGCCATACTATAGCTATATCCCCGAGACATCTCCACACCTTGATTGAGATACCATTAGGGCCCATCGCTTTGCCCTCTTTCATCCTTTTCAAGGCTTATCTGACCTCTGATTCTTGAATTGTCCGCACAAAGCGCCTATTATTGTCATCAAACGAGTCGTCCAGCTGAACGGTGGTGTTCTCGTTCTCACCATTGAACAATTTATCAAAATACTCTTGCCATCTATGTTTGATCTCATCCTCCTTCACCAAGAGTTGCTCCCTCTCATCCTTTATGCACTTGACTTGATTGAAATCCCTTGTCTTCCTACCGGGAGCCCTAGCCATCCTATAAATGTCATTTTCTCCTTCCTTCGTACTTAAACGTTGGTAAATGTCCTCATAGGCCCGCCCCTTTGCCTCACTCACTGCTCATTTTGCAGTCTTCTTTGCCACCTTGTACTTCTCTACGTTGTCTGCACACTTGTCATGATACAAGCGCTTATAGCACTCCTTTTCCTTAATAGCCTTTTGCACATCTTCATTCCACCACCAATTGTCTTTCTAGTAGCATCCGCTCCCTTTGGTCACTCCAAGCACCTCTGAAGCAACCTTCCGAACGTATGTTGCCATCTTCTCCCACATGCTGTTTGCATCGCCTTCATCCTTCCAAGGGCCCTCTTCAATGACCTTTTCCTTAAAGACCTTTGATGCCCCCCCCCCCCTTCTAATTTCCACCACTTCGTTCTAGCAACTCTAGCTTGTTTGTTCCCACGAGCTTGCACCAGAAAGCGGAAGTCAGCCACCACTAGCTTGTGTTGAGCGACCACACATTCTCCAGGTATCACCTTACAGTCCACGCATGTTCGTTTATCCCTCCTTCTTGTAAGGACAAAGTCGATTTGACTAGAGTACTGGCCGCTACTAAAGGTCACTAAATGGGACTGTCTCTTACGAAAGAAAGTGTTAGCTATCATCAGATCAAAAGCTATAGCGAAGTCTAAGACTTCCTCTCCCTCCTGGTTCCTACTATCATATCCGAAACCCCCATGAACCGCCTCGAAACCTGCACTTGATGTACCTACATAGCCATTAAGATCACCTCCTATAAAGAGCTTCTCACTACTAGGGACAGCTCTTAGCAAGCGATCTAAGTCTTCCCAGAAAAAGCCGCTTAGCACTCTCATCATGGCCTACTTGGGGGGCATACGCACTAACTATCCCCTTGCTTTCTCACCTCCACCACACCATCCTTGAGGCTCTTATGAATCAAAACTCCTACTTCATTTCTATTTGAAGTTGTCCCTATTTACCAGAGCTTGAAGCCGGTATTGTCCACCTTCTTCGCCTTCTGCCCCTTCCATTTAGTCCCTTGGACGCATAAGATATTTACACGCCTCCTAACCACTGTGTTCACTAACTCTCTTAACTTACCCGTAAGGGACCCTACATTCCAGCTACCTAAACGGATTCTAGTTGGCTCGACTAGCTTCCTTACCCTTTGCACCTGCCGAGGTAGGTGTGAAGACCCTTGCTCATTTTGCACCACACCCGGGCGCCGATGTGGCGCGCCACTAAGGATGCGACGACCCGATCCTTGCTCACTTGACACCGTGCCCAGATCGCGACACGGCGCGTCACGGGGGTGACGGCCCGGCCCTTGCTCATTTAACACCGTACCCGGGTTCCGAGATGGCGCGTCGCTAAGAGGGTTACGCCCCAATGGGATTCTTTTGGGTTTCATCTCCATAAAAGTGGCTAAGTTTTTACATTGGCTCGTCGCGCCTAACACAACCCTCCTCCTTTACCAGGGCTTGGGACCTGCTATGCTGGGACACCAAAGGTGCCCCACCATAGGCGGAGTTAAGTCTACTCGTACACCCACAGATAAAATGTTATATTTTGCAAGATGAAAGCATTTGGTTGGTCTGCCTGTCTGTTTCATTTTTTATATGCCAACTTGCCTAGTAAATTGTTGGAAACGCTAGGGTCCAGATTTGCACCATTTGTTCTTGGTAACTCCATTGCTTAGATACCAGATGCAGATGTGCATAAATATTATTAGACATACTAGTTTTACTATTCAATTGGCGCTGACTGCTGAGAACAGAACAAGCAAGCAGAACAATCGTGGCGGTGTACTTACCATAGCTGAATTGTTCTACATTCCATAGATCAGACAACTTTCATTCTTTGTTGCACTACTTGTCTTTAACATATTTTACTGTTTCTATTGCTATGCCTATTTCCAATCTGTAATAGCTGCTCCATGTTACAGGAACAGCATGAAGACTCAGAAAATATATGGACTTGCGCCCTTCTGTTGGCTACTCTGTTTCAGGATTCAGTGGTTGTTCAGTCTTCTGAAATAACACGAACAATACCTTCTTTAGCATCCTTGCTAAAATCTGATGATATCATCGATAAATACTTTGCTGCTCAAGCACTGGCTAGCCTTGTTTCCACTGGGAGCAGAGGTATACAGCTTGCTATTGCAAATTCTGGTGCAGTTTTGGGTGCTGTAGCATTGATCGGACAAGTAGAATCTGATATGCCAAACCTTGTTACAATGGCTAAAGAATTCAAGTTGGCAGACAATCCAAGTCAAATAATATTGGGAAGCCTTTTTGAGCTTGAAGATGTCTGCACCGGTGCTTCTGCTCGAAGGTCTATACCCTTGCTAGTGGATCTACTTAAACCAATGCCAGACAGGCCAGGTGCACCTCTGATTGCTTTGCACCTTCTGACTCAACTAGCGGAAGGTAGTGAGACAAATAAAGTTGCTATGGCAGAGGCTGGAGCATTAGATGCCTTGACTAAGTATCTGTCTTTAAGCCCTCAAGACTCAACTGAAACTACTATAACCAATTTGTTAGGGATTTTATACAGTAATCCTGATCTTCTTTACCATGAATCATCACGCAGCACTTCAAATCAGCTGGTAGCTGTCTTACGTTTGGGCTCGAGAAGTTCTAGGCTTAGTGCAGTAAGGACGTTGCAGAAACTCTTTGATGCAGAGAATATAAGGGACACTGAAGTGGCCCGGCAAGCAATTCAACCACTACTTGACATGCTTGAGTCAGGAACTGAAATAGAACAGCAGGCAGCACTTGGTGCACTTATCAAGCTTTCTGCTGGGACTATCTCTAAGGATTCTGCTATGTTTGATGTAGAAGGCAACACACTTGAAAATCTTTACAAAATTTTATCCTTCAGTTCGTCATCGGAGCTTAAGAAAGATGCTGCTCAACTCTGCTATATTTTATTTGAAAACTCAACTGTACGTGCATCACCAATTGCAACAGAATGTCTTCAACCCTTGATATCACTGATGACATCAGGATCTAGTTTGGCTATCGAACCAGCAGTTTGTGCTCTAAACAGATTACTGGATGAGGACTACAATGCAGAGGTTGCTGCAACTAGTGAAGTTATTGATCTTCTTGTCAGTTTTGTTCCTGGTACAAACTATCAGTTGTCTGAAGCATGTATCGGTGCTCTCATAAAGTTGGGCAAGGACCGTCCAAACTGCAAGCTTGACATGGTTAAAGCTGGTATCATTGAGCATGCACTTGATATGATTCTTGATGTTCCTGTATCTGTTAGTTCATCCATTGCTGAATTGCTTCGCATTTTGACAAACAACAGTGGCATTGCTAAAAGTTCTGCTGCTGCAAAAATGGTGGAGCCACTTTTCTTGGTTTTACGTCGCCCTGATGTTACTATGTGGGACCAGCACAGTGCCTTGCAAGCACTTGTAAATATTCTGGAGAAACCTCAGAGTCTAGCAGCATTGAAGTTAACTCCCAGTCAAATAATTGAGCCTTTAATATCATTTCTGGAGTCTCCCTCTCAAGCAATTCAGCAACTTGGCACTGAGGTGCTTTCACATCTTCTAGAACAGGAACATTTTCAACAGGATATCACCACCAAAAATGCAGTTATTCCTCTGGTGCAGCTTGCTGGTATTGGAATCTTGAGCTTACAACAAACTGCAGTTAAAGCACTTGAAAACATCTCACAGAGTTGGCCCAAGGCAGTAGCCGATGCAGGTGGAATTTTTGAACTTTCAAAGGTAATTGTCCAGGATGATCCTCAGCCAAGTCAAGCATTATGGGAATCTGCAGCACTTGTGTTATGCAATGTTTTGCGTTATAATTCGGACAACTACGTCAAAGTCTCAATGGCTGTACTTGTGAGATTGCTGAACTCCACCATGGAGAGTACCGTCACGATAGCTCTCAGTGCTCTACTTGTTCAAGAGAAAAGTAGCTCACGCTGTGCTGTGGCCATGGCTGAGGCTGGGGCAGTACGTGCACTCTTGGAGCTCCTGAAGAGCCATCGATGTGAGGAATCTGCAGCAAGATTGCTTGAAGCGCTGATAAACAATTCAAGGGTCCGTGAAACAAAAGTTGCCAAGTATGCTATTGCTCCTCTCTCACAGTACCTGTTAGATCCTCAGTCTAAGAACCAGTCAGCAAAGTTTCTGGTGACTCTTGCACTAGGTGACATTTTCCAGCATGAAGCACTTGCAAGGGCAAGTGACTCTGTGTCTGCCTGCCGTGCTCTTGTAAGCCTACTTGAGGACCAGCCTACGGATGACATGACAACAGTTGCTATTTGTGCACTACAAAGCTTAGTGATGCACAGCAGGACAAATAGGCGTGCTGTTGCTGAAGCTGGGGGCATTTTGGTTGTGCAAGAATTGCTTCTTTCACCAAATGTGGATGTTTCAGGACAGGCTGCTCTTCTAATCAAGTACCTATTTTCAAATCATACACTGCAAGAATACGTGTCGAATGAGCTTATCCGATCTCTCACTGGTGAGTCGGCATTCTTTATGGCGAAGTGTGTCCATGATATTTTATTTCAAATGTGTATTTCTTCATGTTCATGAGTGAAGTCTCATGCCCTTCTATTTTGAAAATTAAATGGTTTTTTCATTTGCCATTTTGTCTTTGATACTATAGAGTATAGACATGAATATCCAATAAAAACAGATGCATTAAGTTACGAAATGATTGAACTGCAAATGCTTTATGGGTGCTATCCTGCTTACTAATGGATTGATTTGATTATTCTCTAATGTCAAATGCAATTTGTCGCAGCTGCCTTAGAGAGAGAGCTGCTCTCTACGTCAACTATCAATGAAGTTATTCTGAAGACCATATATGTGATATTCAGTAACTTCAAAAAGGTACGGTTTTCTGAGGCGGCAACCTTGTGCATACCACACCTGGTTTGTGCTTTGAAGGATGGAAATGAGGCTGCCCAGGAGAGTGTGCTTGACACCCTTTGCTTGCTTAAAGAATCTTGGCCGCAAATGAATGAAGACATCGCTAAAGCCCAGTCCCTGATTTCAGCTGAAGCCATACCTGTACTACAAATGCTTATGAAGACATGTCCTCCCAGTTTTCATGAGAGAGCCGATAGTTTGCTGCATTGCTTGCCTGGTTGCTTGACAGTGACCATCATTCGTGGGAATAATTTGAAACAGACAATGGGGGGTACCAATGCATTTTGTTGCCTGCAAATAGGAAATGGTCCTCCAAGGCAAACTAAGGTAATTCTTGTAGATAATTGTACTCAATAATTCATTTGTAGTGCAGTTGGTTCTTTTCCTCTGAAACCCAGTATTGCCAGCTGCTGTACCTTGCAAGACTGGGATCGCCGCTCTGCTGCATGTTGTATTTTATTTAGTTAACATCTTTTTCGTCAGGTGGTAAACCACAGCATCTGCCCAGCTTGGAACGAGGGTTTCACTTGGTTATTTGATGTCGCTCCTAAAGGGCAGAAGCTCTACATCATATGCAAAAGCAAAAATACATTTGGAAAGGTATGGGGTCATAAAGGATGGCATGTCTTCTTGTTTGACTTAAGCCATGGCTGAAAGTACTGTTGGCTGGTTTGGTGTGAGAGAAAAATATTGTTTGTTGGCTGATAAGCCAAATACGACCAAGCGAGGTTCTTGGCTTATTGCCTGTTATTCTTTTGTTATTTCTCAAATGTTGATATTTTCATTTCATTGCAGTCAACCCTCGGAAGAGTGACCATCCAGATCGACAAGGTTGTCACTGAGGGCGTATACAGCGGGTTCTTCAGCCTCAGCCACGACGGCGGTAAGGACGGCTCAAGAACCCTAGAGATAGAGATCGTATGGTCAAATAGGCCATCCAACGACAGTATGTAGCATATGGCTGATTTACCTGACGCCACCAACCTTTTATACTCCCTGCTGGCTTCCATGTAAATCAGACCCCCCATAATCATCCAAATTCATTTATTTATATGTAGAAAAGTTAAAGACGCTTAGATAACCCGCGCCATCATTCAATTATCGCGGTCCTCTCAGGATTGTTAGCCTTGCTGCTGTAACAGGTTTTGGACCCGGGTAAATTTTTTGTACAGGTGAATTTATTTAATGTAATTATATCTTAGTGTTAGATTGGTGTGACGTGTGAGTACGGACAATCACTAAGTACTGACAGTAACATTTCTGTGTGATGTGTGGCGTGATATTTGTTCCCGTGGGTGTGTGTTTTCCGTTGTTCGCAGTTGTAGCCTCAGTTGAGCACTACCGTTTTCAGAGGGGAAATTAGGCGAGCCAATTGCATTGATTTTTAATTCACAGCTTATTTTAGGTGGTAACTGGATTGTTTTAGTTTTTACCCTCAGCTCTAACTTTTGTTCGAGTGACTGTTCAGCAGCTCAGGCCATGTGCCGTCAGATGTGTTGTCGCGCCTGTTAATATGTTAGTTTATATGTTTCTGGTGTGCCAACGTACCTGACTCATCTGCACTGGCATGTTGGCTTGCTTTCTCGTTGTCATGCAAACGTACTCTCCGTGGGGCCTGTTTTAGTTGGATACCAC
The DNA here is from genome assembly GCF_019320115.1 of Miscanthus floridulus. Classification (NCBI taxonomy): domain Eukaryota; kingdom Viridiplantae; phylum Streptophyta; class Magnoliopsida; order Poales; family Poaceae; genus Miscanthus; species Miscanthus floridulus. Next base: position 33,254,127 of record NC_089589.1, on the reverse strand, counting down.
AGCTTGGCACTGTTCTCTTTGCCAGGCATGTTTAAGTAGCGTGTTTGGTTCTGGCTACGTCAAACTTTTTACATCCAGTTTACTACACATGCCATCATAGCTACTACTAGCGGCGGTATGAGGATGTTGCAGTACTTTTTTTTTAATTGGCAGAAGTTTAAGTTAGTTTGGCGAGATTCTCTCACGCTAATTGGTAACGTCACTATGCATGCAAACCAAACATGAAACATGCCACATGCCACTATGCCAGTACTGCTGGTCGCAGCAGCCTGGAGCAATGTTTCAACAGTCACACATGCTGACACATTTGGATGCCGCTACTGTAGTAGCCGTACTTGTTGGCCAAACATAGACGAGGTCGCAGAGTGTGCCGTGCCTGACGAAACTTGAGCGTGCAGGTAGTACCCTGGTTCCTTTAGGTTATCACAGAGCAGCCCAAGACATGGGCATACATGTCCTTTTACACATAGAGCAAAGAATCTATCTATAGACTAATCACGATTGCCAAACACCTAGATTTTTTAGGCTGTAGATTCTTTTCACCGTAGCTTATATAAAAAAAATCTTAATTAGATTAAAATCAATTCTTAGATGAGCGGTTCCAAACAAGGTGAAAGTGGAACCCGGGTCGTCATCGATTGCGGCGGGAGGAAAAACATTTCCAGTGAGAGGGTAATTTCCGGTCTCTGTTTCTCCTTCTCTATCAACTTGAATAAGCCCGGTTCGCTTTTGCTTATCAGCCATGGTACAGTGTTTTTCTTTCGTAACAAATCAGCGAACAATACTTTTCAGCTTGGCTTTTCAGCGAAACGAACAGGGCTTAGTGTTAAATTCCCACGCGGCATTGCCGCGGTACCTGACAAGCTCGAGTTCACAATTCAAATTTTACCCAAGGAAATTTAGATCGAGTAAATTACTGACAAAGCCAATTACAAATAGTTAAAAATAAAAGCACCGTTTTTTAGGTACAAGGGGATATGACGAGAGAACACGGTTACACTAAGCGACAAAAGGAATATCTTAAGACCACAAAATTCATTTGAATGTCAAAACTATGTAAAGGCAGCTGCATATAGGAGTGATTCTTTTTCTTTTTTTTGGGCACCTTAAAAAAGATTTATTTCGTTTTGCAGGATTTGGATTTGTCTTAATTTAGATTTAGCCTGTAGTTCATGCGCATGTTAACGAGATGCATGTTAATGAGATTTTACTGAGAATTCAATCCTATTTTGGTGGTTGTCTACCATGGCCATTGCATGCGGTTGGTACACAGTTCTTTTCCATGAACACCGTCGTACCATCGGCCGAACAAACCAATCATCGTCATCCGTTTTTTTTTAGTCGACTCCGGATTAGTAATAAGTCATGTCTGCCGAAGATAACGACCTCAAAAGAGAACTTAAAATATAAAGTTGTAGATCTCAATAAAGCTATAACTTTTATGTAAAAAGTACCAGACAAAAAGATATGATTTTTCTAGGCGATAAGAGCTTGTACGCGATTAATACGATGCTGAAACTTTATATTATTTTTTTGAGCATCTTAATGATCTTAAATGCAAAAACTCAAAACTATAAATTTGTAGATCCCATGGAGAGCTATAACTTTTGTATAGAAAGTATCCCCATTTGACACCATATAAGAAAGATACGATTTTTCTAACGTGACAAGCGCTTGTACGCGATTAATACAATGATGAAACTTTATATTATTTGTTTGAGCATCTTAACGACCTCAAATGAAAAAACTTAAAACTAGAAAGTTATAGTTCTCATCAAAATCTACAATTTTCATATAAAGACCACCTTCATCTGATATTGTATGAAAAAAATACGATTTTTCTAAGGTGCGCCACGTCATCGAGTCAGCGCTTGGCTGACTACCTTGCCGCGCCACCATGACAGTATGGTTTCGCCGCACCAGCACAGTAGGCGCGGCTAAAAAAGGTTAGTTTTAAAAAAAGTTAAGCCATGTTAGATTTAAAAGTTGTGTTAAAAAAGTGTTAAAAATAAAAAATTCACAGCAGTAGACTGCACGGTGACAGTAGAAAGCGCTGCAGACTTCATGGCCGGCGGCATCGACTGAAAGAATGTAATTCTCGGGTTTCGATAAGTCAAATAGTTTAAACTTTGTCTAAATTTATATATAAAATAGTAACATTCATGATACAAAATAAGTATCATTAAATTCGTTATAGGATATATTTTCATAATAAATTATTTAAAGACATAAACATTAATACTATTTACTATAAATTTGGTCAAATTTGAACTAGTTTGACCGACACGAATCATATAGTTGCATTCTTTCTTGGACGGAGTGAGTACCTACCAGCAGCTTTGGCCTTTGAGGGCTTGTTTGGATGAGTTTCAAATTCTTAAAAATCAATTTTTGTCTCTAGTTTCTAAAATCTGGATTCTGAGGGAAAACTGGTGAGTGTTTAGATCCCTAGTTTTTAATAATCTGGCTTTATTTACTGCTCACAGGGTCACAAGAAACTAGCAAAAACTGAGTATCAACAGCTTCTTGGTTTTTAAGAATATGGTAAAAACTGACATAAAAAACCAGGCAAAAACTATTATTTGGATCCCACCAAGTTTTCAAAAACCAGATTCTTAAAAACAGGAGGTATCCAAACAGCGCCTGAATCACCATGGCCAGCAGTCACCGCACGGAGATTTTGGTGGTCTGCACGTGACCAGGATGAAAACGGACGGAAACACTTAGAAAAACTCTTCTTCTTCTGTTTTCGTTTCTATATTTTTAATTGGGAATAGGATCAGGTTTAGAAAAAAAAACAAAATTGAACATGGATGGGATATACGAAAATATGGAAACAGACAAATACGGATGGAGAGCGAGAAATTAAGTTAGAATAACATGATCAAATATTCCCGAATATACATGAACAAAGTCACAAAATAATATACACGTACGAAGTTATCAGTGCAATATTCACTAGCATGCCATGTGTTAACATGTTAACATGCATCATTAGTGATTAGTATGTTTATGAACATATTAATTTTTAGACATATCTCACATAGATTGAAAACAAGATGAAAAACGGAATAAAAACGGGATCAAGCGGAAACAGGCAAAAAAAACCCTCTCCCATTTTCGTAGAAACGGGATCCTACGGAAACGGGCGGACAAAAAGTGGAAAATGGGACGGGTCCGAATGGGATTTTTTCTATCCGTTTTCAACCTAACACGTGAGGGATTTGGAAGTTGCAATCCGAACCCTCAAAAGCCCCTCCTATTTGAGAGAGAGAGGGGTAAGCAATATTAAACTGTTTATATAGACGCAAATCTTGGATGTATTATGGTGTTGATCACAATGGCTTTAGCTTACGGCACGCCTAGCGTCCGGACGTATGTGTACGCTGATGCTCTGCCCCTGCCCGTGCGCCCGTTTGCAACCCCTCTGTTCCTACACATGCACATGGACCCAACTTCCATAGGACGCCCCCCGCACACCTGACACGCCCGCACCCCGCTCCCCGTCCCCCATCCCATCCATTCGCCTTGCCCCCGCAGGCATACCCCTAACCGTTGTACCCCACGACGCGGGCCCCTAGAGCACCGCGCGCCACGTCCACCGACTCACCACGCTCCATTCCCCGGCGCCTTTGACTCTCGGAACAGCATGAAACACGTACAACATGAAACACTTGAGTGCAACATACGTCTCAAACAGATGAAACATCTGAAACATACAATTACAACATATGTGTGAAAATAGATGCAACATCTCGATAGAACCCTTGCAACTTGCAACATGAAAACACTTGCTACAACAGAAGACTGAAATAGATGAAACATTTTGGAACATACTATTGCAACATATGTGTCGGTGCAAAAAGTGAGCAACAAGTAAGTATTTATAGTTTTGCCGTGCGTTGTGATCGGATGTGGCCTAGCACTCAATGACACAGGATTTATATTGGTTCATGCAACGTGCCCTACGTCCAGTTTCAGTTGGTCGGTGACTTTATTCCTGAGCCCAGGTGCTCGAAGTTTGCTGTGGGGTTACAAACGAGTAGGAATAAGGAGGGGGGTGTTAAAGACCCGGTTGGACTCTGAACCGAAGGGCCGAGAGTGACGGGGGCTCTAACGTGCGCTAAGTATTGGAGCGTATGCTCTGTGTAGCTTTAGAGTTCTAGAGCTATTGAGCTATTCGAGTTCTCGGGTCATTGAGTGCTCGAATTGTCTAACTTCTCTTTTTTGAGGAGAGCCAGAGAGCCAGAGTCAGAATAGTTATATCCCTTTTTAGGAGAGGGCTCATCCCCTTTTATAGTCGAAGGGGATGGGCTCTTACAAGTCAGAGAAAGAGAGATAATGTATACGTGTGCTACCTAGTCTTGTTGCCCACGCTGTCGGGTACGAGACGATTGTCGGTGCCCACAATACTGTTTATGTCCAGATGCATGTGGCAGGCTCTACCGTGTTCGCCTGGTATAGCAAATGTCGGCGCCTACAATACTATTTGGGTTCTGACACGCCTGAAAGGTTGCATAGTGCCTATCTGGCATAGCCTGGTGGCACCGTCTTGTAGGTGCACAGGGTAAGGCAGGGTATGGTCCTCGGTATTGTGGTTTGACTTGAGCACCTTACCTTATTTTCTCGGCCTGATCCCCGGGCCCTCATCGAGTGGGCATCCCCGGTCTGTCGTTCCCATTCGGCCCCGACCATGTCGGTCGGGGAAGAGCTGCGAGCAGAGGTCCAGTGTATCCCCGGTCAAAAAAAGGAGGTCGAAGTCAGACTGTCCCCACCTTGGCTAGGCCTTTCAGTCGGGGACCGGATCATTCTCCTGGCCTGTCATTAGGTATCTGGGCCAGCCCAGGAGGCGCGCGTTGTCGCTACGCCGTCCGCTGGGCCGAGTTTGTCAGAGAAGCGGGCCCATTGGGGACCCCGGGTTTATGAACCCGATAATATGTGTGGAACATATGCAACATCTAGATCAAACGCATGCAACAATACGTCTGGGAACAGATGAAACATTTCAAATAAAATGCTTGCAACATGCCTCGAAAACACTTGCAACATATGCAAACATGTGCAACATCCCCCCAATCTACTTTTGCAACATCCATATGATTCAATTGCAACATACCTTTGAAATGTCTGAAACAATTGAAACATACAATTGCAACATAGGGGGGAGAGAGAGAGCTTGGCGTGGGGAGCGCCATGGCCGCCGGATCTGCGGGCATTGGGGGGCTCCTGGTGGGGGAGGACACCGGGGTGGGTGAAGGAGCCGCCAGTGTGGGTGAAGGAGCCGCCAGGGTTGGGGATGAGGACGCCGGGGTGGGTGAGGGCGCCGCCGCCGGCAAGGAGGGAGCTGGCGGCACACACGACGGGAGGGGCGAGAGGCACGTGAGCCATGGGGCGTGAGTGAGTGGATGGGGAGCAACGTCATGGGATGGGGTGCACGGCGCGGCAGAGCCTTGCATCGTGAGTAGGCGCGCGTCGCGGGAGGGAGCGAGGCGGCATGGGAATGAGGAGACGATGCGATGAGCGGATAAGTCCGTGGAGAGATGAGTTGAGGACACGTGGGCGCCGTAGCTAATCATTATCTACCGTGTCCGAAAAACGCCAGATGTTCGAGTTAGAGCATTATCGTTTAGCTTATTGACCTCCACCGAATCGTGCTCATGAAAATCGGATGCAGAAGTTACATTATTCCACGTATACCCAAGAGTTGCTTCAACACGTTTGAACTTTACTCCTTAGATCCTAAAAGAAAAAAACTGAATTCTTTTTCTACCCATTAGAGTACTGATTTACTTTAAGCATGTTAGAAAAGAAAAGCTACATGGAGATGTAGTAGGTTTGTGCCATGTGTAGGCACTTTGTCTCAAAATATATCAACTTCTGGAGTTGTTCTAAATCTTTAAGTTTGATCAATTTTATATGGAGAAAAAATATCAATGTCCGTGACACCAAAGAACTACACTACAAAAATATAGTTCACATAGTGTATGCTTGTAGAAATTTTTTACAATAATTGGGGAAAAATTCGATGGCTGACATCGACCGAGAACGGCCAATCCGACGGCAACAAAGGTAGGAGGCAACACGAGGCGATTGCTGTGTCTATGATCGGTGGGCCATATGCGCAAAAATCGCCTTCCATTGCCTTCGCAAATGTGGGGATTAGGACTGGGCGGTAATTCCATTCTCGTAGTTTTTTTATAAAGGGTAAAACGGTAACTCTATAAATGCAAAAATAATGTTTTGAGTAATATAGTTAGGATGGATAATACAATTAGTATAGTTAGTTAAATGAATATGTCATTTACTTCTTCTAGGGTTCCACTGCCGCCGTCCTGCGAGCCACCGTCGCCGTCGATGGGAGGAGGCCAGGCGCAGGGCAACGGGCCACCCCTACCCCTCGTTCCTCCTCGCCGTCATCCGCTCGGGCGTCGCCCTCCTCCTCACCGTACTCCGCTCGAGCGCTGCCCTCGGCGTTCGTCCATGGTGGAGCAAGAGGAGGCAGGAGAGGATGGGGGCCATGAAACCTAGATCCAAGCGCGCCATGAGGAGGAGGCGCCGGCGCCGACACCGACGCTAGTGCTGGCGTGCTGCACACGACCAGGGGCAGGTTCGACACCGCCGCGGTGCTATCTGCGATGGGCAGGTTCGACGTCACGTGCCTCACGCTGGCGCCGCCGGCACTACTGGCCATCGTGCGCACCACCGAGGAAGCGGACGCGGGCGCTGCCGCCCACGTGGCCACGCTCTTGGCGGTGAACTGTGGCGGCGCGCCCCTCATGGCTGACCTCATTGCGTGCTTCTCGCGCACTTTACCCGGCATAGGCGTTACCCAGGTGAAAGCTCTAGTTTGGTTTTGGTGAATTGATGAAACCCTAAGTGCTAACATAGTTTATCCAGTGATCATGAGATAGGTAGCACACTTCAAGTGGAGAAGCCAATGAAGATCATAGCATGACAATGGTGATAGCATGGTGATGATCAAGGGCTTAAACTTGAAAAGAAGAAAGAGAAAAACAAAAAGCTCAAGGCAAAGGTATAATTTGTAGGAGCTATTTTGTTTTGGTGATCAAGACACTTAGAGAGTGTGATAGGATTGATAGCCATACTATTAAGAGGAGTGAAACTCGTATCAGAATGCGGTTATCAAAGTGCCACTAGATGCTCTAACTCATTGCATATGCATTTAGGATCTAGTGGAGAACTAACACCCTTGAAAATGTTTGTGAAAATATGCTAACAAATGTGCACAAGGTGATACACTTGGTGGTTGGCACATTTGAGCAAGGGTGGAGAAGTTAGAAGTGAAAGGGAGTTGGTCGCAATGATGCTGGCGTCGGTCAACTGACCGGACGCTGGGTCGCTCTGCGACCGGACGTCGAAGGGCTGCGTCCGGTCGAGTGGTCAGTCGGCACAGTGATTAGGGTTAAGCACCGAATGCTGGGCTGTGTCCAGTCAAGCATGACCGGACGCGTCCGGTCGGCAAAAACATGTTTTGGACCCTTACTGTAAACGACCGGACGCTGAGGGTCCAGCGTCTGGTCAGCTCTGTCGGAGCGTCCAGTCAACATGTCGACCGTTGAGATCAAACGTTCACCGTTGAATGCAGGAGACACGTGGCCACCATCGGGCGACCGGACGCTGAGGAGCAGCGTCCGGTCACCCCGATCAGTGCCCAGTGAAGGGGTACAACGGCTCTATTTCGTGGGGGCTTCTATTTAAGCCCCATAGCCGGTTCAAGCTCACTCTCTTGGCCATTTGCATTGACATAGCAACCTTGTGAGCTTAGCCAAAGCCCTCCCACTCATCTCCATCATTGATTCATCATCATAGTGAGATTGGGAGTGATCCAAGTGCATTGCTTGAGTGATTGCATCTAGAGGCACTTGGTGTTCGTGTTTCGCTGTGGATTTCACTTGTTACTCTTGGTGGTTGCCGCCACCTAGACGGCTTGGAGCAGCGAGGATCGTTGAGCGGAGGGTGGTGATTGTCTTCGGCTCTGATCGTGGTGATTGTGAGGGGTTCTTGACCTTTCCCCGGTGGAGCGCCAAAAGGTACTCTAGTGGATTGCTCGTGGCTTGTGTGATCCTCATCTTGTGTTGGTTGTGCGGCACCCTATTGAGGGTTTGGCGTGTGATGCCAATTAGCGCGTGAACCTCCAAGTGAGTGAATCGCCACAACGAGGACTAGCTTGCCGGCAAGCAAGTGAACCTTGGTAAAAATCATTATGTTCATCATTGATTCTGAGGTGATTGGTCTTCATTGTTATTCATCTTTGTGATTGATTGGTTCTTCATCTACACGGCGGTATAACCTTCTTGATCACTCTCTTTACTTTACCACAAACTAGTTGACAAGCTCTTTAGTGTAGCTAGTTGTGAGAGCTTGCTTGGTTGGTTGGTGTGGCTCTTTAGTTAGCCTTTGAGAGCACACTAACATAGGGTAGTGTCATAGCTATTGTGTGAATAGACACTATCTAAACTAGAATTGTGATAGGTGGCTTGCATTTTGAGTAGGCTAGCGCAACACTTGCTTCGCCTCATAATTGTCTAACCATTTTGTTAAGTGTTGTTGTAAAAATTTTATTAGGCTATTCACCCCCCTCTAGCCATTAGGACCTTTCAAGTGGTATCGGAGCCGAGGTCACCGTTATTTGTGGCTTAACAACCTTCGGTGTTAAAATGGCTCAAATCAACAACACCAAGAAGCCACCACAATTTGATGGCTCAAATTATCCCTATTGGAAGGCTAAGATGACAACATATATCAAGTCAATCAATAGGAAGATTTGGAAGGTGGTAGAAACAAAAATTGAGATAGAAGATGAAGAGGCTCCCACCGCCGCCGAAGAATTGCTACTCCAAAACAATGACATTGCTCTTAGTGCCATCCATGATGCTTTGGATGAGAGAACATTTGAGCAAATCAAGAACATTGAGAGAGCTCATGAGGCATGGAAGAAATTGGAAGAATCATTTGAGGGCACCAAGGCAATCAAGGGTGCAAAGGCATACATTCTCAAGGATAAATTTGCTAGTTTCAAGATGAAGGAAGATGAGAGTGTGCCAGACATGTTCCATCGGATGGAAGTGATTGTAAATGATCTCAAGGCACTTGGTGAGAAGATAGAGGACAAGGAATTCTCAAATAAGTTCTTGAGATGCTTACCCTCAAGATTTGGTACATTGGTCACTATTCTAGTGAGGTCCGGTTTGGATACAATGACACCAAATCAAATCTTGGGAGATATCATGACCAATGATGCTTATAGAGATGATGATGAGAAGGAAGAAAAGAGGGAGAAGAAAGAAGAAAAGAAGGATGACAAGAAGAAGAGCGTGGCATTCAAAGCCACATCATCCAAGGGCAAAGCAAAGCAAGAAACATCAAGTGAGGAAGATAAATCTTGGGATGATGATGATGATAAGAAGATGGCTCTCTTTGTCAAAAGATTTGGCAAGTTCACGGTGAAGAAGGGCTACCGTGCAAGAAGAAAGAAATCTTCATTCAAGAACAAAGAAGAGTCAAGAAGGTGCTTCAAGTGTGGAAGCAAAGACCATCTTGTTGCTCAATGCCCATACAATAGCGACAATGATGATGACAACAAGAAGAACAAGAAGAAGGATAAAAAGGAAAAGAAAAAGAAGAAGGACAAGATAGCATTCAAGAAGAAGAAGGGTGGTTCATATGTAGTCACTTGGGATAGTGATGCTTCCTCAAGTGATGATGATGATGATAGTGATGATCACAAGACCACCAAGAAGAAGGTTCTTGCAAGCATTGCCATCAATGAGAAGCCTTCTCTTTTCGAATCTTCATCATGCTTCATGGCTAAGGCCACTAAGGTATAATCTTGTGATGATGAAAGTGATGAAGAACATGTTGATGATAATGAACATGAAAATAAAAATGATAGTGATAGTGATGATGATGAACCTACTAAGGATGAATTATTTGACATGCTAGAAGATGCTAAAGAACACTTTGACATTAAGAGAAGGGAATGCAAGAGCTTGAATAAGGAGGTAAAAGCCCTTAAGCAAGCCCTTGATGAGCTCAAAGCAACTCATGAGAAGCTAGAGGAAGCCCATGAGAAGCTTGGCAAGGCTCACAAAAGGCTTGAAAAGGCTTATTCCACTTTGCTTAATGAACAAGATAAAAAGAAGCATGTTGAAACTTGTGATGTAGGTTTAACTTGTGATATAATTGATGAATCACTATCTATGCCTATCATTGTTGCTCCTACTAACCCTTCTTGTAGCACTTCCACTTCTACCTCATCTAGTAGTGATGGTCTCACTTGTGACACCTCACTAGTGGTTGAGAATGAGAACCTCAAGAAGGAGGTCACTAAGCTCACTCACACCTTAGCTAAGGCTTATGGTGGTGAGGACCGCTTGCTTATGTGCTTGGGTAGCCAAAGAGCTTCTCTCTACAAAGAGGGATTGGGCTATACTCCCAAGAAAGGCAAAGCGGCCTTTGCTCCTCACAAGACTAGTTTTGTGAAGAACAATGGTCGTTTTTGCACTAGTTGCAAGCAAGTGGGTCACAAAGAGCAAGAATGCAAAAACAAGAGCAAAAATGCTAATGTATCCTTCATAAAGCTTTATTCATGCTATATGCTTACTAAGGGTACAAATGGTGTGAATGCTAAGTTCATTGGTAAACCATGGATGGGCTCAAAGAAGAAAGCCATTTGGGTACCAAAGAGCCTAGTGACTAACCTTCAAGGACCCAAGCAAGTTTGGGTATCTAAAAGGAATTGATCTTCTTTTGTAGGTTAATTATAAAGCCGGAGGAAGGTATTGGGTTCTTGATAGTGGGTGCACTCAACACATGACCGGTGATGCAAGAATGTTCAACTCAATCAACACCAATGGCAATGATGATTATGATAGTATCACATTTGGTGACAATGGCAAAGGCAAGGTCAAGGGGCTTGGTAAGATTGCAATATCCAATGACATGAGCATATCCAATGTGTTGTTAGTAGAGAGCTTGAATTTCAATTTGCTATCCGTGGCTCAATCGTGTGATCTTGGATTCAAATACATATTTGGGGTAGATGATGTAGAAATCATAAGTGTAGATGGCTCTAACTTGATCTTCAAAGGCTTTAGATATGAGAATCTATACTTGGTTGATTTCAATGCTAGTGAAGCTAGATTATCTACATGCTTGTTCACTAAGTCTAGCATGGGTTGGTTATGGCATAGAAGGCTTGGTCATGTTGGAATGAAACAATTGAATAGATTGGTTAAGCATGACTTAGTTAAAGGCTTGAAAGATGTTGTGTTTAAAAAGGATAAGCTTTGTAGCTTTTGTCAAGCCGGCAAACAAGTTGGAAACACCCATCCTAAGAAAAGCATGATGAGCACTAGTAAAGCATTTGAGTTATTGCACATGGATTTGTTTGGGCCAACACAATACACTAGTATCGGTGGAAACAAATATGGCTTTGTGATAGTGGATGACTACACTAGATACACATGGGTATTCTTTCTAGTGGACAAAAGTGATATGTTTGCAACATTCAAATCATTTGTCAAGGGCATTCACATTGAGTTTGAAACAACCATCAAGAGAGTTAGGAGTGACAATGGTAGTGAGTTCAAGAACACTAGAATTGATGAGTTATGTGATGAATTTAGAATTAGACATCAATTCTTGGCCAAGTACACACCCCAATCAAATAGCCTTGTTGAGAGAAAGAATAGAACACTCATCGATATGGCAAGGTCTATGCTTAGTGAGTACAATGTGAGTCAATCTTTTTGGGCCGAAGCTATCAACACGACTTGCTATTGTAGCAACCGCCTCTATTGTCACCGATTGAAAGAGAAGACACCATATGAGCTCTTGAATGGTAGAAAGCCCAACATTGCATATTTTCGGGTCTTTGGTTGCAAATGCTATATCTTGAAGAAAGGCACTAGATTGGGCAAGTTTGACAAGAAATGTGATGAAGGATTCCTACTTGGCTATTCCACTATAAGCAAAGCATATAGAGTTTGGAATTTGGATAGTGGTACTCTTGAGGAAGTTCATGATGTTGAATTTGATGAAACCAAGGGTTCACAAGTAGATAATGAAAACTTGGAAGATGTTAGAGACATTCAACTTTCAAATGCCATGAAGAACATGGATATTGGTGAATTAAGGCCTAGGCAAGTAAATGATGATGAAGATGATCAAGTGCAAGTACTCTCTAACTCAAATGAGCAAGATGATACAAATCAAGCTAGTGCAAGTGACTCTCATGATATTGATCAAGATCAAGTGACTAGTACATCATCTCAACCTAATGATCAAGCAAGTGCAAGCAATCAAGTTCCAATCCTCCAACCAACCAATATTACAAGAGATCATCCATTGGACACTATCATTGATGATATTTCAAGAGGTGTACAAACAAGATCAAGATTGGCATCATTTTGTGAACACTTCTCATTTGTGTCATCCATTGAACCAAAGAAGATAGATGAAGCTTTGAAGGATGTTGATTGGGTGAATGTTATGCATGAAGAATTAAATAACTTCACAAGAAATCAAGTATGGGAATTAGTAGAGAGACCAAAGGGACACAATATGATTGGAACCAAATGGGTCTTTAGAAACAAGCAAGATCAAGATGGGATAGTAGTATGGAACAAAGCAAGATTGGTAGCACAAGGCTATACTCAAGTTGAAGGTCTTGACTTTGGAGAAACATATGCCCCGGTTGCTAGATTAGAAGCAATAAGAATCTTGCTAGCCTATGCTTGTGCCCACAACATCAAGCTCTATCAAATGGATGTTAAGAGTGCATTTCTCAATGGCTACATCAATGAAGAAGTATATGTTGAGCAACCTCCCGGTTTTGAAGATGACAAGAAGCCCAACCATGTGTACAAGTTAAAGAAAGCATTGTATGGCTTAAAGCAAGCACCTAGAGCATGGTATGAGAGATTGAGGGATTTCCTACTCTCTAAAGGGTTCACAATGGGCAAGGTTGACACCACTCTTTTCATCAAGAAGATTGGAAAAGACTTGTTTGTGTTGCAAATCTATGTTGATGATATCATATTTGGATCAACCAATCAAGACTTTTGTGATGAATTTGGAAAGTTGATGGCCAATGAGTTTGAGATGTCCATGATTGGAGAGTTGAGTTACTTCCTTGGTCTTTAAATCAAGCAATTAAAGAATGGTACATTTGTGAGTCAAGGCAAGTACATCAAGGACATGATCAAGAAGTTTGGCATGATTAATAGCAAAGTCATTAGCACACCAATGGGGACAAATGGCAACTTGGATAGTGATGCAAGTGGAAATATGGTGGATCAAAAATTGTATCGGTCTATGATTGGAAGCCTACTCTATGTGACCGCATCAAGGCCGGATGTCATGTTTAGTGTATGCATGTGTGCAAGATTTCAAGCCTCACCAAGAGAAAGTCATTTGAAAGCTACAAAGAGGATATTGAGGTACTTGAAGCATACACCAAATGTTGGTTTGTGGTATCCCAAAGGAGCAAAGTTTGAGCTAGTTGGTTACTCCGACTCGGATTAGGCAGGATGCAAGGTTGAAAGGAAGAGCACCTTGGGCACATGTCAATTGTTGGGAAGATCACTTGTTTCATGGTCATCTAAGAAGCAAAATAGTGTTGCATTATCAACCGCCGAAGCCGAATACATATCCGTCGATAGTTGTTGTGCATAAATACTTTGGATGAAGGCCACTTTGAGTGACTTTGGAATCAAGTTCAAGAAAGTGCCATTGCTATGTGACAATGAGAGTGCAATCAAGTTGACCAATAATCCGGTTCAACATGCAAGAACAAAGTACATTGATGTCCGCCACCATTTCATAAGAGATCACCAACAAAAAGGGGACATTTGCATTGAGAGTGTAGGCACCGAAGATCAACTTGCCGACATATTCACCAAGGCATTGGATGAGAAAAGGTTTTGCAAGCTAAGGAATGAGTTGAACATATTGGATTTCTCAAATATGTGTTGATGCACCCCCACTTATATGACATGCCTCTCCTTTGAGCAATCCAAGGTAAAAGTTGATTGGCATGACATACATCTTTGCTAAGGACATGATTAGTGCATCTAGTCACATTCTCAATTTTATTAGGACCTTTCAAGTGGTTCTATTTTATTAGGCTCATTCATGAAAATCAAATGATTTTGATGTTTATATGATATCACTATTGCTTCTATGCTTGATTTGATCTAGTGGTAGCATATGACATGTTTGTGGGCTTGTAAACCTAGTGTTTAATCTAGAAAAATGAGCTATAAGTATTTAACTCAACATGGTACAAGATAACCCTTATTTGGAGGTGTGAAGAAGCTTGTCCTTGGATCAAATCGAGTTAAATATCTTTGGTAAATAATCTAGACTAGACCAAATTTGGGAAAATGATCCTCACCCCATTGATTGACATTGATAATCTCGACCCTACATGTAATACTATCTATATTTTGAACCTTTGTGGTCATTGATGGCAAATGGGGAGAGAAACAAAGATAGTAGTAAAGATAGTGAAAAAGGGGGAGAAACATCATAAAGGGAGAGAAACATAAAGATATCTTGATATATGACTTGATATATGGAAAGTGATCAACTAAAATTTTGAGCACACAAGTAGGGGGAGCAAGCTCATGAACTTGTATGGTGCATTTGAATGTGCATTTCATATGTTTGCTTGCATGGCACAAGTCTTAAAATTCCATATCTATGCTTGTGTTGTGTGCTAGTTGTCGGTTTGAATGATGAAATAAAAAACTAGCATGCATAGGATATCTAATGATTTTATTTCCAAGTGTTTTCCAAGTGGTATTAAACTAACCATGGTGCCAAGGATGGTATAATGGTGCACTCCGATTGGTATCACACTTCAAAGGTCCATCTTTTATACCTTAGCATCATGTGGTAGACATTGACTCCTATATTTCCTATCTAAGCATATGTGCAAGATTCAATCCAAACTCTTAGCACATATATAGGGGGAGCAATTGCTACCATTTGGGGTTCATGAAACTTATCTATATCTTTTTACACATGGTAAATATGCTTGGACAAGCAACATGGATTCAATTGAATTTTAATTCATATCTTTGTATAAGGGTTGTCATCAATTACCAAAAAGGGGGAGATTGAAAGCTCTAGTTTGGTTTTGGTGAATTGATGAAACCCTAAGTGCTAACCTAGTTTATCAAGTGATCATGAGATAGGTAGCACACTTCAAGTGGAGAAGCCAATGAAGATCATAGCATGACAATGGTGATGGCATGGTGATGATCAAGGGCTTAAACTTGAAAAGAAGAAAGAGAAAAACAAAAAGCTCAAGGCAAAGGTATAATTTGTAGGAGCTATTTTATTTTGGTGATCAAGACACTTAGAGAGTGTGATCACATTTAGGATTGATAGCCGTACTATTGAGAGGAGTGGAACTCGTATCGGAATGCGGTTATCAAAGTGCCACTAGATGCTCTAACTCATTCCATATGCATTTAGGATCTAGTGGAGAACTAACATCCTTGAAAATGTTTGTGAAAATATGCTAACAAATGTGCACAAGGTGATACACTTGGTGGTTGGCACATTTGAGCAAGGGTGGAGAAGTTAGAAGTGAAAGGGAGTTGGTCGCAATGATGCTGGCGTCGGTCAACTGACCGGACGCTGGGTCGCTCTACGAACGGACGCTGAAGGGCTACGTCCGGTCGAGTGGTCGGTCGGCACAGTGATTAGGGTTAAGCACCGGACGCTGGGCTATGTCCGGTCAAGCATGACCGGATGCGTCTGGTCGGCAAAAACATGTTTTGGACCCTTACTGTAAACGACCGGACGCTGAGGGTCCAGTGTTCGGTCAGCTCTGTCGGAGCGTCCGGTCAACATGTCGACCGTTGAGATCAAACGTTCACCGTTGAACACAGGAGACACGTGGCCGCCATCGGGCGACCGGACGCTGAGGAGCAGCGTCCGGTCACCCCGATCAGTGCCCAGTGAAGGGGTACAACGGCTCTATTTCGTGAGGGCTTCTATTTAAGCCCTATAGCCGGTTCAAGCTCACTCTCTTGGCCATTTGCATTGACATAGCAACCTTGTGAGCTTAGCCAAAGCCCTCCCACTCATCTCCATCATTGATTCATCATCATAGTGAGATTGGGAGTGATCCAAGTGCATTGCTTGAGTGATTGCATCTAGAGGCACTTGGTGTTCATGGTTCGCTGCGAATTTCGCTTGTTACTCTTGGTGGTTGCCGCCACTTAGATGGCTTGGAGCAGCGAGGATCGTTGAGCGGAGGGTGGTGATTGTCTCCGGCTCCGATCGTGGTGATTGTGAGGGGTTCTTGACCTTTCCCCGGCAGAGCGCCAAAAGGTACTTTAGTGGATTGCCCGTGGCTTGTGTGATCCTCATCTTGTGTTGGTTGTGCGGCACCCTATTGAGGGTTTGGCGTGTGATGCCAATTAGCGCGTGAACCTCCAAGTGAGTGAATCGCCACAACGAGGACTAGCTTGCCGGCAAGCAAGTGAACCTCGGTAAAAATCATTGTGTTCATCATTGATTCCGAGGTGATTGGTCTTCATTATTATTTATCTTTGTGATTGATTGGTTCTTCATCTACACGGCGGTATAACCTTCTTGATCACTCTCTTTACTTTACCGCAAACTAGTTGACAAGCTCTTTAGTGTAGCTAGTTGTGAGAGCTTGCTTGCTTGGTTGGTGTGGCTCTTTAGTTAGCCTTTGAGAGCACACTAACATAGGATAGTGTCATAGCTATTGTGTGAATAGACACTATCTAAACTAGAATTGTGGTAGGTGGCTTGCATTTTGAGTAGGCTAGCGCAACACTTGCTTCGCCTCATAATTATCTAACCATTTTGTTAAGTGTTGTTGTAAAAAATTTATTAGGTTATTCACCCCCCTCTAGCCATTAGGACCTTTCACCAGGTTGGTTTCTCGCTGCTGCAAGTTCATGTCTTTTGATTCTTAGTTCAGAGAATATCATAACTACTAGAGTAGTTCATACAAATCACTTGCAATTGTGTGTTCATCATAGCATACAATGCTTGTTTCCAATTGGCAAAAGGGGTATGGTCTTACAGGATTGATGGTTTTCGTATACTAGGTTAGAAACTGTCAAGTATGCTCTCTTTAGTTAGTGAATTATTTATTGACAAATCTCATTTGCAGATATGAGCTTGAATTAAATGTTCTTGGACTTAGGTTTTTACTTTGACACAGCCATCATGTGTAATTTTGAGTTTTGTGAAAAGAAGTATGAAGAGCTACTAATACAACTATAGTTCTGTCAGCCGGTTCAACTTTGACTTTCATAGTTTGCAGAATTTCTGGTGGCTTGGTTGGAGCATTTGTAACATTGGGCAGGATTGACATGTCATTCAACACATTAGTGCTTGCATTTCTGTTCTTCTAGGCAAGTTTTTCTCTATATTAGCTTCAAAAGCTTTGGAGCACTACCTGTTTAAGAAGGCTTTGCTTATATTTAACTTAACTAACCTAATGGTATAGCGGCAAAGCTAGTGTGAGTATATGCATTGATGATTTTTATTTGTAAGGATGAATACCTGTTCAGATCTGCAACATGCATTTCTTTGGATAGGCAAATGGTTTAGTGCAGCAATTGTCTCGGTTAGATTTTCCTTTCTGGTACATGATGTCTATTATTTGTGTCCTGACAGAACTCACATCCACCATATCTGCTTCAATGGAAGGAGCAGTCAGCTTCTTTTTAATCATTGCAAATTTTAAGAGAAGTTTTCCCTTGCAGAAGGGGCTGATATTTTGTCATTTAGTGTCAAGGACATAGGAGTAGTTACTTTGGCATTTCAGAGCTAGTTGCCTTTGCTTAAATGATCGGTGGTGATAGCGATTATAAAACTATAAAGTGAGGCCGGTTTTAGTCTTGTTTTGTCTGGTAACACTTGTACAACATTAAAAGCTAAGCACAACACTTCTACACCACTTTCTATCTCCTGGTTCAACCATGCCAACCTTTTCTGATGAACTCTGTCTCTTATTTAACATTCTTTGTTATGATGAACTGAAAAGTGAGCCATCTGGTATCTGTCCAGGAGTATATCTCGTCTCTGACACCGGTGTTTCTAAATTTATGTATGCATATAGAATCGTTGGTTACATAAATTTTCCCATGCTCGATGTCATTGTAATGGCAAGCTAAGGGTGAGTGTGGGACTGATTTAAGCAAAGCAGGGGGGTAACGATTTTCAACCAGTTTACTAGCACTGGGCATTCTTGGTTCAAACAAACAACTAATTTGACATATATGCAGGCAACAAGAGCTTATGGGCACACGGCACATGTTACCATCGCTGCTTAAATCAGGGCAGCACTCGCTGTGGCGCAAAATAAGGGGTAGCCTCAGAGCGAAACAGCATAGACTTATAGCATCTGAATGAAACTGCATCATAGCAAAAATGGCCACGTCAGGGTGACAAAAATCGTAAAAATGAACCCCTGTCAGTAACAAGAAACTGTCAAGCTTTTCTTCCCCGCTTTAAATTTCTTCCCCACTTTAAATTTCTTCCCCGCTTTAAATTGCAGCTACATCCTTAAGGTGCACACTCTGTCCAACTTGGGACTCCATTACTCCAATCCCCTTCCCTCTGAGACTAGAGGATAACATGAGTTCGGTTTGTGATGGAAACCGAGTCGCATAATTTTGCCTAAGTTTCCTCAGAGCTTTATAGATTCTGACATCTGAAGCTGAATCGGTTAACTTTTCTTTTCTGAATCAACAGAACACACTTGGTTTCACATTAACTCTCAGTTAATTCCATTGACTACCAAAAAGAGTGTCACTACGAGATTCATATTGGTCAAACTTTTTTTAAAATTTGACTAGGTTTATAGAGAAGATTAACAACATTTAAATCTCCAAATAAGGTTATTATGAAAATATATCCAGCGATTCAACTAACGATACTAATTATGCACTATAATGTTTTCTTATATGTATTTGGTCAAAGTTGAAAAGTTTGACTTTGTAGGAGTATAGGACAATGATAAATAGAGAGGGGTCAAGACAAGATTTAGGTTGTTTTACATCAACTATGCAAGAGCGGAGAGCACCAAACATGAGCAGGAACGATGAAGACTAGTCAGAACTCAGAGTTTAGCTGTGAAGGCCAAGGTGAATCCATCAATGGTGCTGTGCTGGGGCCAAGAGGGCAAGGGCTGCATGATCTGCCAGAAGCCGGTGAAGGGGCAGGAACAGAACAGGTGACTTCTGTCGAATGTTGAGAAGACCTTTTACTGCACAATATATATACAATGTCATTTCTGTCCGTCAGGAAGTTTCCCATTTAGACGTTCAAAGTTGGCACCCTATAGTGCAAGCTAAAACACAAGTAAAATGCAAAACAAGAGCAACAAAAAATAATCAGTTATGGACAAGAAATTATGGGCCTGCTTGGTTGCAAGCCAATTTTTGCCAAACCAAATTTAGAGCAAGTCAAAACATGGGTACACCAATTTTAGGGTAAGCCAATATTTTGGCAAGGCAATGAAGGTTGGTATTTGGTTTGCTAAAAACAAGAGAGAAAATGTTGTCTTGCCAAAAATTCGGAATGGCACCACACCAATTGAGTGCCAAATTTTTAAACTTGCCCATATTTTGGTTTGGCAAAGATTGGATTGCAACCAAGCAGGCCCTCTATAGATAGTCCCCATTCTATTTCATATTACGAATTATGAAAAGGGTACATTCCGATGGTACTGCAGCCCAGAGCTTTCTATGACAGGACATCATAAGTAATAAATAGGTTACAAAACACTCTTAGATGCTCGATTTGACAATGAACTTGATGCACAAAGGAACTTTTCAAGCTTATCACAGATCCAGTGCAGCATCCTTGCATCCGGCACATACAAATCTTACCATGGTTCTATAAAAAAATGATTATTTTTGCAGCGAATGTGTTTATGGTGTTGGACCATGCCTTCAACGATAAATGTAACCAAAGAGATGCCGATTATATTTGTAGCCCACGTGTTTATGGTGTTAAACAATATCTTCAGAGGTGAAGGTCACCTAAGAGATGCCACCAACGCTGAGCACTCACTTCTTTGAGGAACCAAACCCACCAAAACCCATCATGGCAGAATGTCAGGGTCCATGTCCTCAGGCTCATGTTGGGCTGTCTGTTCTCTCTGAAATCAAGTGGGTATAAATTGTACTAATTCTCAAACCCCCACGGGACTGTCAGTTATTTCAAAAGGAAAGCAGGACTTAGCAACAGGCAACAGGTCATCTATTTTGCGTTGCTGCACTTACTTTCTTCACTTTCTTCTTTTCTTTGTGTTGGTGCTTCCGCTCTAACTCTTGTTGTTTCGATATTCTTTCGTATGCTCCCTATTTCCCTAGAGTTATTGCGTGCAAAATTTTCATTCTGAATGGTATGTGCGATGAAACTGACAGCATATATGAGGATTTTTCACTTTCTCACCATGTTCAGTAAAGGCCCTTGGACCCTTCCTCTTCCTCATAAGTGCCCCAAACCTTTTCTGAACCTGCAGCCAGAAAATGAACCACCAACTATTCTTTGTGCGGCAATAATCCGAGCAACATGTTACTTGTTAATAAGCCAAGTTGCATTCAATCTTATTTTGCAAATATAGCATACAGTAAGTCACATTGAAATTTGCACAATAATTATGTAACAGCCAAATCTAGTTCTGTGTGTACCTAAAAAAAGTAAATTTGAGTCAGAAGCAAAATAGATGTTGATGACAAAATTACTTCCACATACTGAGTTGACTCTACCATAAGATGGAACCATCATGCTGAAGAAGTCACACATGGTTTAACGACAGTGCATGCCTAATAAGGTGTAATCTTGGGTGCACACAGGCAAAATAGTGTCGACTTGGCAAAATAGTTCAAGAAATCACTCTATTCGAACTACAATAAAACTACAATATATTGACATGGTTTTTAAATCTTGCCAAGGTTGGCTTCGACCTTCCTTCTGAGATCCCCGATAATCTTAGACATGTCGTCTATCATCTTTCCTTGGTGCTCGAGGCTGTTTTTCATGGCATCGACCTTCTTTTGTCTATTGACAGCCCATACTCAGTAAGACTGATTTTCAATTAAGGGCTGTGTCATCGTGTAAGTATGGAATCCGTCAAAAATAATACATGTCAAATGAAGTGGGTTGTGTAGTACAAATTACATGCAGCCGTGCAAGAAGATACCTGGTGGTCTGACACGTCCTCCTCATCACTCCAGTCCTGACACCCATTCAAGCATCTACGGATCTCATGGCTCCAGCAGTTGCAGCACCACGCCAACAGGTCGTCGATGCCACCGACAGGATTTAGGCATGGAGAGACATTGTTCTTGCAGTTGCGGCACAGATACTTATTGCATCGGCCATCGTCAGGGCAGAATTCATGATTGCACACCTGAAATATAATGGATCATATAAAAGAGCCAATGCATCTATCCCTCGTGGAACCAGACCAAACACTCATTAGCACTGGAAAAAAATTGCATAGAAATATGCATGCATGAGCTATGGACTCGATTGCATAGAAACAAACAGGCATAGGTGTTTCCAATTCAACTACAAACAGATCTCTAAAAATTCGTCGTTCCACAGACATACCTCGTTGGGTGACCTGGGCCTTTTGATAGGAAGATCACATCCTCCGTTCACGCAAGCACTTACCAGCATCGACGACCTGTTGGCGTGGTGCTGGTTGCTAGATTAAACTGAATCCTAGAGTGTAGGCTCTCACTACACTAGTTGCTCCTCAGTCCTAAGTAGCACTTACCAGCATGATACGCCGCACACCAGATTTCCCTCATCTCATACATTTGGTATAGCCACGAGTCCTTATCTGTAACTTTCTCCTTTGCCAAGAATGCTATCCATTTCCTCTCAATCTTTTCTATGGAGCAACAATTATAAAGAAAACCCCTAACCATATCCTTCAGATCCTGGGTGTGAAGATTACGCGCAATGCACACCTCAATATGCCATACGCATAGCCTATGCGATGAATTCAGCCACACAATACTGATTGCTTTCTACATAGCACGGTCTCCATCGGTGATCACAGAAACCGGATGCTTCTGAATCATGGCATCACAGAATGACCTAAGCAGCCACACATACGACTCGGTATCCTCGTGAGAAAGAATTCCATAGGCAAAAAGAACCGTGCTTTTATGGTGATTCACCCCAACAAAAGGAACAAGGGCCAGGTTGTATCGATTCGTTTTGTACGTGCCATCAAACACTACGACATCACCAAACGCTCTATAATCCATCTGACATTGAAAGTCACACCAGAGCAGTCCCGTCAGGTGCCCTCTCCCATCAGTCTTGTACTGGAAAAAGAAATCAGGATCTCTACGTTTCGATTCTGTCATGTAACTGATGATTGTTCGAGCATCACCACCGGAAAGTGTCTCCGCCTTGTTGCGATGGCAGAAATTGTAAAGGTCCCTTGATGTAAATCCAACCTTATCATACACACCGTACCGCCTAACCATAATATCCATTATCTGGTGTTTGCGGATCCCAGAAATCTGCAGCTGCACAATCTCTGCTTTCTGATCATCGCTGATTCTTCTATGTGAACGCAGAAAGCAAGCAAGGTCTGGTTCCGTCATCGGATGGTTGTGCTCGTCGATGAAATCCTTCACATACCACTGCCCTGTGTTCGGATCCTGTGCAATCACAAGTTGAGCACAGCATCCACAACGAGTGATATTCTGCGGCCTCCGCTTCTTGATCTCCCTCCTCACCTCCTTCTCTGCGCGGAAACCTTCACAGCTGCAAACAAACTTCCGAAGGGTCTTCGCATTGTGGCCGTTGTCCCACTTGCAGTATTCCTTTCTCACACTAAATCCTTTCTCATAAGCGTAGTTGTTATAAAACTCAAATCCGTCGTCCTCATTGCCAAACATCTTCATAACAATTTCACTGTACTCCAGCAAAGAATCATCATCCGACATTTCCTCCTGAAAAATGAAGCTTTCATTCGGATGCACAGGTTTTCATTATTGAAATTCACTTTGCACTTGAAGTTTCAAATTTCAGCAGCCTGCCATGTTCTAAAACAGCAGCCTATGTTTATATGCATTTAGAAACTTGGAACCAGCCAAGGTGTAACAGAAATAAGCTCCACCAAGGTGTAACAGAAACCAGCCAAGGTGCATGAGCAGTGACCTATTATATCCAAAAATAATACAAGACAACCCCGACAAGAGGGAAAGATAATCACGTAACTAAAACATCAATAAGCTTCACTAACACCAAGTGAATCCACAACTGGAGGAAAAGCAATAGCTATGTTAATTACATAACGTGCAGGAGCCTGGTTCAAACTCAGACCCAGGACATGACTCCACCACTGAGAGCGCCAGTTCCAAGGACACATGGCCTGCTGAGCCGAACCAGAGCAACGGTGGGGTAGCTGCCAGTGGTGTCGTGAGTAAGGCGGCAGAGAAGGAGAAGGAGGTGGCGAATGGTGTATCCAAGCTGCAGATTATCCGCGGACCCTCCTCCCGTGTGGGTGGGATGCTTCTGCGGGAGGTTGCACGGGAGAGGGTTGATCTGGTCGCAGAGAAGATGAAGGTGATGCCGGAGGAGCACCTGGAGGAGGTCAAGAATGAGCTCAGGTCGATTCTGGAGGGCACTGGAGGTTCTCACCACATCGAGGAGTTCTTGTACTTGCAGAAGCTTGTGCAGGACAGGGATGATTTGACACCATCCATGCTTTCAGTGGCGCACCATGTTCAGCTTGAGATCCTTGTTGCAATCAAGACTGGGATACAGGCCTTTCTGCACCCCAGCGTTACCATTCCACACAATCGCTTGGTGGAGGTCTTCTTGTACAAGAGGTGCCGGAACATTGCTTGCCAGAGTGCTCTCCCTGCTGAGGAGTGCAGATGCAATGTGTGTGCTAGCAGGAATGGCTTTTGCAACCTGTGCATGTGTGTGATCTGCAACAAGTTTGATTTTGAGGTCAATACATGCTGTTGGATTGGTTGTGATTTCTGCTCTCACTGGACACATACAGATTGTGCAATTCACAATGGTCAGATAGGAATGGGACAATCAGTGAAAAGCAGCATTGGTCATGCTGAAATGCTTTTTAGGTGCTGGGCTTGCCAGAGAACCTCAGAGCTTCTTGGTTGGGTTAAGGATGTCTTCCAACAATGTGCTCCTGGTTGGGATAGGGATGCTTTGTTACGTGAGCTTGAGTTTGTTTGTAAGATATTCCGTTTAAGTGAGGATGCAAAAGGGAGAGTGTTGTTTAGGAAGTGTCTAGATCTGATTGAAAGGCTGAGGAATGCTCCAGCTGATTCCATCAATCCTAGGGTGATACTACAAGCACTCCAAGGTCAGTCACTCACTCCGTCTATTTTCCCTGGCTGAAAGTCTATTTTTTTTTCTCAAACTCGCGGGAGAGCTGCGTATCTTTATATTAAGAAGAAAAGGGGGCAAGAGCCCTTACAACACACACCCACACTCCTAAGCTCTTAGAAAAACACACGTGCCTTTTACTAAGACAAACTATTTTCCCTTGCTGAAACATAAGTTTGCATTTGACTTGTTACCTGTTAGCTTCTTATTTCTAAGTCTGCTTAGTTACTGTTTCATGGCACCCTGTTGACTATGAAAATTGTTTACTCCTTCGGATCCCAAATATAAGTCCATTTATCTTTGTCCAAGGTCAAACTTTTTTTTAGCTTTGGCCATCATTGACCAAATAGTTATATAGATTGATAACATGAGGTTGATGTTACTGCATGTCTGCATTTATCATGAAACATACTTCCGTAATATATAACACTTTCTATTATTAGTCAAAGTGTAGTGAATGGAATCAGAGTGAACACAAACCAAATTGATTCGAGGTTTCATCATGTGATCGGATTACAGGGGAGTTGGTACCTCGAGGCTGGCCTCGGACTGGAGGGCGGCGAGGGCGCGCGGGAATCCAGCGGACTCGACGAAGGCGGCGACAGAGGCGACCACCGCGGCCCTCGCGCTGGGGGCAGGAGCAGCGGCGCGGCTGGGCCGCCGTCGCGACGAGGCTCCGGCGGCTGCTAGAGGGAGGGAGAGAGCAGGGCAGCGGTCGCTAGGGTAAGAGCAGGGCAGTGCGGGCGATGGCAGGCCGGCACGGTGCCGTGCGAGGGCGGCGGCGGCGGTGGCGGCTTTGGTGAACGCGATAGCGCGTGTAGGGTCGGGGCGTCGGGCGATGCCGAGTGCGAGGGCGAGTCGGGACGACGGCGTCGGGCGCGGATCGGGGAGGGGGCGCGGCGAGTAGTGATAGGCACATGAAATGACCAACATACCCTTTATGATGATAATTAATATTTTATGGAGGCAATGGGAGGCAACGCGAGGCAATTTCAAGTACTGTAAAAGGTTTCATGTTTGTATTGATACTAATTTATTGTCATTACCCATAAATATTGGTTCACTTTTCTATAAGTTTATAGTTAAAACTGAGATAGTTTGATTTAGGATAAACATAGAAAGTTAATTTATTTTGGAGCAAAGTACGTGCAAAGGAATTTAATGACAGTGATTGCCAAGCAATGCGCCATGCCCATGCTCCAACAACCGAATCTTTGCTCTAGTCGAAACTTGGAGGCTGCGTTAGTGTTCCTGGATGGCGTGGACTCCACGCTTCCAGTAGGTAGGTCTCTTGGCGGCCAAGATTTTCCCAGTTGGCGTCAACACTGAACAAGGTGAAAGATTAGCATTGTATGACACTACTGCCCATGAATGAAACAAAGTAAAAACACAACAAACGATAGCACTTGACCATGCATGAACTGATGAACTGTGGGCATGCATCAACGCCCTGCTCGCTTGGCTTATAAGCCGTACTTTTTCAGCCAACGAACAATATTTTTCTTCCACAACAAATCAGCCAACAGTACTTTTAGCCATGGCTTATCAGCCAAGCGAACAGGGCACAACACTACTACACAAACTTTACTGGAGGCGGACGATTTGGGTTTCCCGCGGTGGGCAAAGCCGTCCGCCGCGGCCTAGAGGCCACGGTAAATCGTGGCTTAACCGCGGCGGGCGGCTTTGCCCGCCGCGGTTAACCGATTTACCGCGGCGGGCGGCGTAACGTGCCTGCTGCGGTAAATATACTTTTACCACGGCGGGCACGTTACACCGCCCGCCGCGGTAAATTATTTTACCGCGGCGGACACATTTTGTGGCCCGCCGCGGTTATGTGTATTAGCCGTGGCGGGCTTTATTATTTGCCCGCCTCGGTAAATTATTTCCTGAATTAAAAAAAATACAGCAGGCATATAAATTCAAATAAAATACAGCATGCATATAAATTCAAATTCAAATCCAAATCACATCCATATTTCACAGATTAAACTTAAAAAGTATGCAGGCATTACACATGAGATAATATACATATATATACATTCATTTCGTCGTTCTTTTCATCGTTAATTCATTACATTTACATATTAAAGTCGTTATACATGCGCTAAGGTGTAATCCTGCGGACGCATCATCGTGGGCCATTTCCTCAGCCTCTCGTACTCCGGTAAAATCGCTAGCGGGCTGTTCTCATGGAAGAACGTGCCCCCTTCAAGCACATATTTGTCTAAGACAAACTTACATATGTCCGCCTTTGTCTGCTTGAAGCTGTATTGGATGCTCTACATGTCTCTCGACCAGTTCAATCCATTCTTGAGCACCCTCCAACTGCTGCTATACTGCTTGCACACCCTCAGGAACTCACATGCGTAGAAGCCACAGGTTTGTGATCCTACCGGTTGTTTGGCACACTGCATGATCGATACGCAAGCATTACAACATAGGCATTAGAACGCATATGAACCGAAAGCACAATTAAACCTTTCAAATACTTACCGGAAAGTTGCGTCTGATTTTGATGCGGTTCTTATGCTTAGCCTTAAATTTCTCTGTTCTTCGATCATAGCATTCAGGATCCTTCACGTACTCCTTATAAGCGCTATACGAAATTTACTAGTATTAGGCAGGGCATTAGAACGCATATGAGAAGACAGTTCAGTTACTTACACTCTGAGGCAATCTTCAAAGGCCTTGTACCCTTTTAAGTTTGGCACTGTCAACGAATCAAATACGCAGGCCCTGCCATCCTGAGGGTAGATGATAAATGCAACCCAGTGACCCTCGAGGCCTTGGCTGTGCCATTGAAACAAAATACAGGTTACGACGAGAAATAATAATACTAGCTAGCTACCCACTTATATCTACAGGCATGTCTTCGACTTACCCAAAGTGGTAGGCAGCTAGGATACACCCATTTCCCCTGATCTTCTTCATTGCTCCTAGTATGTATCTTGAAATGTTCAACTTCTCATTGTCCATCAGTTTCTTCCTATGCGTCTCTCTCTGTCGCTTGGTCAAGTCTTTCATGGTTGGATGATTGTCATCTAGGTGGTAACCAATGATGATTCTTTGAGCAATATGCATTGGAGATAGATAGATAACATCAAGTTTTAGTTCCTTGGATATATAGGCCATCAACCTGCAAGGACAAGCCATCGTGGCATATATAAGTAGTCTTGACCGATTCAAAGGCAGGTGATATGTGAAACTCGCAATTTAGCACTTACATAGAGAACAAGGTGACTTGGGCGATGTCAAGGTCTTGTTCCTGCAGTAGTCTGTACATGTCGTGGAAGTCCACGGGGAGTTCTACATCGTTGCCGGGCAAGTGGAAGTACTCCGCCACAACCTTGACTAGAAAACCATGCAGGCCAGCTTTTGCCGCTTCCATGTACCAGAGATGAAACCTCCTTGTCTCCCACCTTTCCTCGTCGATGAGTTGGGCCTTGGTTATCATGAACTTCCCATGCTCGTAATTGCCGGGGCAGTCATCCGATTCAGGAAATAGATGGAAAAGTGATCTCGGCCTGGGATAGAAATGTTAGTACCATATTATGGCAAAGAAAAGTTATTAGCAAATTATGCTCGCCGCTACCATACCTTTCGAACTCAAGTGAGTATGTGAGCTACCCTTGGTCGCCTTTAGTCTTCGCCGGCGGTGGAGGACAGTGGCTTGTGCTCGCAATGGCAGCAGGCGGTGTCTTTGCCCCCGGTTCCTCCGTGCCTCCTGGTCCTTTGCTCGTGCCCTTAGACGGACTACCGAGAGGTGGAGGTGGACTTGTTGTTGGAGGAGGAGAACGAGGGTGAGGGCTTGTGCCTCCCGGTGCTTTGTTTGTGCCCTTAGACGGACTGCCGGGAGGTGGAGGTGGACTTGTTGTTGGAGGAGGAGAACGAGGGTGAGGGCTTGTGCCTCCTGGTGCTTTGCTCGTGCCCTTAGACAGACTGCCGGGAGCTGGAGGTGGACTTGTTGTTAGAGGAGGAGAACGAGGGTGAGGGCTTGTGCCTCCCGGTGCTTTGCTCGTGCCCTTAGATGGACTACCGGGAGGTGGAGGTGGACTTGTTGTTGGAGGAGGAGAACGAGGGTGAGGGCTTGTGCCTCGGGGTGAGTTCCTTCCCTTGTCATCCCCGCCATTGCCTTCGTCATCGCCGTCGTCGTGATCCGGATCATCGGGGGGACAAGATCCGACAACGGATGGTTGTGATGCTGGTGTCGCCGTCAGCGTAGAAGTCGGCGTCGAGAGAATGATCTCTATGTCATCCTTGTTCCACAGGACTTCGGAACCCAAGGTAGCTGCAAGGATCGTTACCCCTTCTGCATTTGGATATTCCATTTCAAATTCTTCATATTCGGTCGCATACCATGTAAGTATCACGGCAGCATAGTTGGCAGGGATCTGGTCTTGGTTGAAATCTTTGAAAGGTGCAGATCCAGCAAAGGACATATAGGCAGTGGCATCATATATATCTAGTGCTCAGTTAACAAGAATCACATCATAGGCAGCATTTAGTATTTTTTCTTCCAAATTCATCTCAACATGTGCCATCATAGGCAGTGGCATCAAGTGCTCAATAAACAGAATTGCATCATAGGCAGCAATAGTTGGCATTGCTCAGGAAAACTAAAATCGAAGAAGAACATCCATAGTTGGCATTGCTCCATAGGAGGGATTAGGGGAGCAATTGGCACATTACCGGGCGGTCTCCTTGGGGCTCGGCTGCGGAGCTGGCGGCGCTAGGGTTAGGCCGCCGTAGAGGACGGCGCGGGGCCGCGGATGACTGCGGAGACGGAGAGGTGGACGGAGACGGGGACGGGGACGGGAGACGGGGGAGGATAGCACACTGGCGCGGGGACGCGGACGGAGGTACACGGTGCCCACGCAGAGAGCACACCGGCCCCGGAGGAGGAGGACGGCGACGGATGCAGCGAATGGCGATGGCGGCGGCAGAGGATGGGCCTAGGGTTCTGGCCCGCGTTCCCGTCGACGTCCAAAGGCACCACGGCGCGGGTGCGTGTGCACGGAAGGAGGACGAGGGCACCACGGCGCGGAGGGCAGGGGCGATGATGGAGGTGCACGGCGGCGGCAATGGCGCGGCGGCGCGGTGGTTTTTGGGCAGCCCTTCGTTGGCAACGGCGCGGTGGTTTTTGAACCGATTTGGGGGAGGTGGCGGAGTATATATAAGGCATCATTTACCGCGGTGGGCTCCTTATAACGCCCGTCACGGTTAATATTTACCGCGGTGGGCTCCTTAGAACGCCCGTCACAGTTAATATTTACCGCGGCGGGCTCCTTATAACGCCCATCACGGTTAATATTTACCGCGGCGGGCTCCTTAGAACGCCCGTCACGGTTAATATTTTTCAATCTGAAATCTTATTTTACCCTTTTTCAATCTGGAATCTTATTTTTCCCTTAGGTAGAGCAGTATATATACTAGATAGTTAGCTATAGAGGAGTATGTATAGTAGTAGTAGATAGTAGTATAGTTTGGAGTAGTAGTAGTAGAGTAGTACATAGTTGGAGTAGTAGAGTAGTAGTTAGAGGAGTAGAGTAGTAGTAGAGTCATAGTTGGAGGAGTAGTTAGCTATAGAGGAGTATATATATACAAGCTTGTTTCATTTGTTTGAACATAGATCACATAATATGAAAAAGAAAAAAACAACACAACAAAATATATGATGCATACATATGGTTCCATGATATTAATAATAAGTTACAACTTGTCTTGAATGGAGTCCACTACAATAAGTTACATATATGTTTCTGGGATACATATATCATTTTGGTGCAGGTGCTTTCACCATCCTCTTCTCACCGTCGGGGCGGGCCCAGGGCATCATCCTGGACTTGTTGAATCGGTCCTCGACAGCCTTGATCTTCTTTGGATGATCGGTAAAAAGCTCGAGCTCTGCGTAGTTGTTGTATTGTTCGGGACTCTGCACCCCATCAGCTCCCACAATCCGCTGCTTTCCGGACACAACCACATGCCTTTTTGGGTCCTCTGCATATATATAGTAGGCCACTTGCGCGACATTGGTTGCTAGTACCCATGGGTCATCTTTGTAGCCGATACTTTTGAGGTCCACGGTGGTTAGCCCATAACTGTCCACTGCAACCGCATTCGGTTTGACCCACTGGCAACGGAAAGACGGTTATGCGTAGGTTTTGGCCGTAGTCAAGTTCCCATATTTCTTCGACTTGCCCATAGTATTGCCTCCTCTAGCCCATGGACTCTTCTTCGCCCTCGTATCGAACACCACAGTTCTGTGCCGAGCTCTTCTTGTCCTTGTCTTTCGTGTGGAACCTGTAGCCCTAGACGTCATACCCTTGCCACGTGGTGATTTGGCTGGATGGGCCTAACACAAGCCTCTTAACGGTCTCCGTATCTTCATCAGGGCATCTTTGAAGGGGTATGTGTTGCTCTTTGAGCCACTCTATGAAATTGTTCTTATGATGGTTCTGGACCCATGCCTCCGTGCGCTGCCCGTCATTAGCGGCGCGGATCTCTTCCAGGTGCTTTTCAATGTATTTCTCCATGCTCACTAACTGATGAAGGATGCTGTAATGAGCTTCTTGCACCATTCGGTTTGCCACATCGGTGCGTACTTTTCGGCCTGTGCACCCCATCCCTGAGGTTTTGCCTTCGTGGTGATGGACAGGCAGCCCAATCACCCTCCCATCTCTTATGTACCTCATACACCAGTTCACGGCCTCCTCCGTTGTGTATGCCTCGATCATAGAGCCCTCCAGGTAAGCGTGGTTATGGACGTATCTGTTGAGGGTGGACATGAACCGCTCGTACGTCCACATCTGGTGTAGATACACGGGGCCCAGTTGATGGATCTGATCGACCATATGGATCATTAGGTGTGGCATAATATCAAAGTAAGATGGTGGAAAGCACATCTCGAGCTAGCAAAGGGTCTCCGCGATGAACTCCTTCAGGGCAGGCAGCTCAGCCTTATCAATGACCTTCTGGGTGATGCGGTTAAAGAAGTATGACATCCGTGTGATGACCATCTTCACGTACTCTGGACGGATAGCCCTAATCGCAATTGGTAGGAACACCGTCAGCATGACGTGGCAGTCGTGTGAGTTGTAGCCGGTCATTATGAGGTCTTTCATGGAGACCAGGCTCTTGATGTTGGAAGAGAAACCAGTTGGCACCTTGATACCCCTAAGCAACTTAAGAAAAGCCGTCCTCTCGTCTTGCGTTAGGTTGTAGGCCGCACCCGGGATATCGACTTTACCGTTCTGAGGCGGTCCCGGGTTAAGGTCCGGCCTGATGCCTAGATTGACAAGATCCGTCCATGACTTGATACCATCCTTTGTCTTGCCCTTGATGTCCAGCAGGACACCGATCGTGCTTTCGAAGACATTTTTCTCTAGGTGCATGCAGTCGATGGCATGGGGTGTATTCAGTGTTTTCCAATACGACAGGTACTTGAAGAAAATTGACTTCTTCTTGAAAGGAATGGTGGCGGGGACTTCCTCCGTCTGGTCCTGCTTTCGCTTCCTTGTTTGCTTGGGCCCATCTTCAGGTGGCTTCTTCTTCTTTCCAAACTCCACCTGATCCATGTCCTTGACCATCTCATACACCTTTGTCCCCCAACTAGTCTATGTCGTTTGATCACGCTGCGGCTCGTCCTGATTGTCAAAGTATTTGTTCATAATACTTCTTCTATACCTGTGATTTTTGGTGAGGAACCGTCTGTGCCTCGTGTACACCATCTTATTGGATCCCTTAAGGTAAGTGTAGCAGGTCTCGTCGATGCAAATTACGCAGCCGGTCTTCCCTTTGATCTGCCCCGACAGTGAGAAGAGACCGGGGTAATCGGTGATGGTGACAAAGATGATTGCTTTTAGTGTGAACTTCTCCTTGCGGGATGCATCCACCATCTGGACCCCAACATCAAATAGTATCTTCATTTCCTCCATGAACGGCTCCAGGAACACATCTATATCGTTGCCGGGCTGCTTCAGTCCGGAGATAAGCATGGTCAGCATAAGGTACCTATGCTTCTGACATAGATGGGGAGGTAGGTTGTACATGGTGAGCACGACGGGCCAAGTGCTGTGCGAGCTACTAAGCTCACCGAACGGGTTCATCCCGTCGGTACTCAGCGCGAACCTAACATGCCTGGGCTCCTTGCCAAACTCCGGGTAGGCCTCGTCGAAATCCTTCCACTACTTGCTATCGGATGGGTGCCGTAGCTTGCCATCGTCTTTCAGGCGGTCAGTTGATGCATGCCAGGACATGAGCTTGGCATCGTCCGGGTTCCCGAATATTGCACGCAGACGATCGGTCACGGGCAGGTACCACACCGACAGTGCTGGACTTTTTCTGTGCGTGTAACCCTCTTCTTCATCGTCCTGCTGAGCCGAGATCTGTTTGGCCGCACTGCTCTTCTTTGCCCCCTTCTTGTTCTTCTTCCGACCACCCTGCAAGCCTCCCTCGTCTTCTGCATCCACGCGACAACCAGCATTTTTCTTGTACCGACTAAAGCCGCAGTGCGGACAACTCATCAAATTCTCATACTCATTGCCCCGATACAGGATGCAGTGGTTAGGGCATGCATCAAACTTTGTAAGCTTCATCGCCACTGGCCGGATCAGCTTCTTGGCCCGATAAGTATTGGCGGGCACCTTGTTAGCCGTTGGGTACGTGGTGGCAAGGTAGCTTAACAACTCATTGAAGCTAGTGTCAGACCAACCATGACGAGCCTTCAACATCAACATATGGAGGTTAAAACGGAGCGCCGTGCACTCCTTCGGACAATCGCCGCCGTCCTTATAGAGAGGATCAACTGCCGCCTGCTTCAACTCTCTGAAATTCTCCAACCACTTTGGGCAACCCAACACAACATCGTCTTCATCGAAGTGTTTGACTAGATCTTCAACAAGCTGCACATCCTCGGGTTGGCTCACAGTATCCTGACCATCACCACCGTCGCCGGCTTCGTCGGCCATGTCTTGCATTAGATCATCCACCGTGATGTAATCACGACAACTGTTGTCACTGTCGGCTGGCGCAGCTGCTGCTGAAGGATCTTTATTCACCGGTGGTGCTGTCATCGTCGGCGTCAAAGAGCTCACTCCAGATGCACCGCCACTCGCACCAACTCTTTCGCCGTGAAATGTCCAGACTGTGTAGCCCTCGACGAAACCATACATGATCAAATGAGTTTGCACCTCGCTGTCTCGGTGGGCTTTCAGGTTCTTGCAACGAGAACATGGACATATGGTTGTCATCCGCTTCAGTCTCTCACGGTGAGCTTTACCAGCCGCAATAAACTTCCTTAATTCAAAGAGGTACCGTGGATCATTCACTCGATCGATCCGGTACATCCATTCCGATCTATCCATCATATCTACGAACATTATCCATCACAATCAACATTAAATAAAGAAGAATTAGGAGAAATTGATGATTTTTATGTCCAAAATCATGAAAAAGAGAGGAAATGATGATGTGAAAGATGAAGCATGCATCTATGATGAATCTAAAGTTAAAGAAATACATGACATCATTTTTTCCATTAAAATTGATCTAGATCTAGATCTAGATCTAGATCTAGATCTAGATCTAGATCTAGAGAGAACTCTAGGTGATGAAAATAGAGAGAGAGGATGGAAGGAGAGAGGGAGAGCCTTTATGAACCTCTTATGATGTCCTCCTCCCTCAAATCCAAGCCCTTCAACTCAAATCAAAAGTTTCCTCAAATTTTAGGGCAAAGCTCCCCCCATGAGTTTTGAGAGAGGAAGACCCGTGGAGAAGATGAAGGGTTTGTGCTGTGTATTTGTGCAGGCTTTACCGCGGCGAGCAAGATAAAACGTCCGCCTCGGTAAATCAACTATTTATCGCGGCAGACAGTTTAAAGAGCCCGCCATGGTAAATCGTATTAACCGCGGCGGGCGATTCATACCGCCCGCCGCGGTAAATAACTATTTCCTGCGGCGGGCAGGTAAGGTGGCCCGCCGCGGTAAACCAATTTCCCGCAGCGGGCGTCTCGGTGGCCGGCCTCGTTGGCCGGCCACCGGTTAACCGTGGCGGGCAAAAGAGGTGCCCGCCACGGAGCGCATTTTGGCCACGCTGCGCAAATTGATTCCTGTAGTAGTGCAAGCCAGCTAATCATACACCATGATGGTTAATTATTTGCATGTGCGGTACTTGGTTTGCCAGAAATCGCAGCGAAGGGTAAACACAGACACAAGCATGACTGCAGCCTTGGAGGGCCACTGGACCACCGGAGGCTTACCGGCATCGGCTTTTCGACCAGAAAGTACCAAAATCCAGTAGGTTTCGAACGGTCATGGTCAAAACCCGGATTTCTAAGGAGATATTGGAGGTCTGAACGAGTAACAGGGATAAGGCGGCCACTACCGCCTTGCCTGCACGTGAGGGAGTGGGGATCCGGAGTTCTGAACCCCCAAAGCAATGCTGATTCTATTTCTAGCCAAACTAGCTAAAACTTTTTTTTAGCCAAACTAGCTAACTAAATTTATAGGAAAGAGTATCAATATTTATGACACCAAACAGATAAACTATGTAAATATATTCCATGATAAGTCTATTAACACTTATTTGGTATCATAATTTTTTTTTTACTTTTTTTTATATAAACTTAGTCAAAGTTAAAATGCTTTGACTAGATACTACTCTAGAATGGCATTTTTCTCAGAGGTAGGGAGTACTAGTATAAAGGTATCACTAACCAGAGAGTGTGTTCTTTTAGAGAGTGCTTCCTTATCATGACAAGCATGCATCTCCCTTAATGAAATAAATAAATCTCCAAACAAAAAGGACAAGAAGCATTATCATTTAAGGATACAAACGGATTGGATAGGGATGGATATATAAGAATACAAGTATCAAATGTCAGATATATAAATCTTCATACTATAAGAGTATAAGATATCCAATTTTGAGTATTCTGCTTGTATGGCACATGTATTGAATATTTGGATTCATATATGGATTATCCATTTAATATTAGAATCCTTTTGGTCCGAATTATATGTACCATTTGCACCCTACTTTTGTTCCAAATTTAAGCAAACTAGCAAAGTAACATTTGGGCGAAGGACCTTATTTCATCTCCTCCCTCTTTAACCTTGTGTTTGGTTAGAGAACAACGAGCATCTCCAAGAGTGCCCCATATCTCTTCCCCATCTATGTTTTTTGGAAAAAAAAAGAGAAAAGCTCATCGCCAAGAGTACCCCATATCCCTTCCCCATCTTTTGGTACTTGGCAAACTGGCCGCCTCCATGCGTAAAAATACGCGCATCCTAGTCACGCGCATCTCCTCCTTCCCACGCCGTCTCCTTCTTCTCGTGACGTCAATTTGCCGCTCGGAGGCAGCCCGTGGCGCCTGCGTGGTGTCCGTGGCCGGCTGCTGCTGCTCGGAAGCATCCCGTGGCCCCTGCGTGGAGGCCGTGGCCAGCTGCTGCCGCTCGTTTTCGTTTGGAGGAGTGCCAGTGGCCTGCTACTGCTTCCTGGCGTGCTACTGCTTTCGGGCCGGCTGCTGCTATTTGTCTGGTCGGCTGCTGCTTTCTGGCCGGCTCCTGCTACGACGAAGGAAGGCGGCGGCGGCGGCGGCGTAGGTTTACGCGATCATGAAGGATTTCGCGTGGAAAAAAGTGCCGCAAAAAATACCAACTGGGACCAAATTTTAATTTTTTGGAAGTGAAATATTGGGTACTGTTGGAGGTAGCATTCTTTTTTTCTTCCAATACATTTTTAGGAGTTAGAAAACATGATGTTTTGGGGAATAAAATTTAAGGTACTCTTGGAGATGCTCTAAGATGGATAGTCCCATCCCTACTTTAAGGATGGACGCCTCCACCTCACTTAAAGACATTAGGCCTACGATTATCACATACGAAGTCGAGTGACTGCTTTTGGATTTATTTTTGGGATGGCCTTGTTCAACATCTGAGAGAATATTCCTCTATGAGAGCCATCCCATTTTCTCCTTTCTTTTAACCAAACACTAGAAAAACTAGACGAAATTAAATCATCTCATCATAGAACATCCCTATCACACCAAACACCCTAACAAGATTATATATGTTCAAAAAGAACCCATAGTAAGCCCACCTTCCTCCAAACATATCATCCCATAGTAGGCCCAAAAAAACTTAGTATATATATTAGTTTCCAAATACTCATTAATTTAAAACTTTTTTATTTAAGCAGCGTATATTGTATTCTCATGTACTACATATGTTCTTTTATCGAAAAGGGGGACATATGGATTTATCTTTAAGTCAAACTCCTTTTTTTAAAAAAACTTTGACCGAGCTTATAAAAAATACATAAATATCTACTATACCGAATTAGTTCCATTAATTTCTCCATGAAATATATTTTGATGGCACATTTATTTGGATCTGTATGTGCTAATATTATTTTCTATATAAACCTCTAGAATGAAAACAGAAGTGCACTATAATAATAGAGTAGAGATAGCACTAGCTAGCTATCGTTGAGTTAGGTGATGAATGTTCGAAGGAATGATGCCATGTTTCAACTACGCGTTGTTAGTAGAACGTGGACGCCGCGTATTGCTCGCGTCGTTACCGTGTGCTGTTCCACTTGGTTGCCCAGGCGACCAAAGATTTCTCCGGTTAATGTCAAAATGTCAACACTCGACAGAGCGAGAAGACTGGACGACTAATGTTACTTTCCTCGGCTACCAGCTTCGACAATGCTCTACTTTTTTTCTTCTAATAAATTTATAGCTAGAAATCTCTTTAATATATTTCTTCTAGAAATGCTCGGTCCAAACTTAGCAATGCAATAAGCGGATGATATATGCTACTTATTAGGAGTAATTAGGTAGATAAGAACAAGTGATCCGAGTGTACTTTGGCTGGTTGGGTTATTTGTGATGAAACCTGTCCATGTACTCGAATTTGAGTCCTCGTCCTCGATTGTGTTCACATTTTTCTAGAATTTGACACGTGTGCTCTTATTTTTAGGACTTAATCTATTGGACAAAGACCACTGGGAAAACTCATTAATTTATCAATTTTTAAAAACGATTGGAGATGCTCTTAAATAACCAAAAGTTATGTTGCTCCTAAATTACACGCTTGTTCTACCATTGTTAAATCAAGAGTAAGCATAAATGCTTTATGCTATCATGTATATTTATTTTAATACGTTGTCCATCATGAAAAGCATCCTATATACCAATACACTGACAATTAATTCACTTTAAAGTATATGTAATAAATTTTGCAAGTTGCTAGTATAAATAAGTTTGTGTACTATGACTAAATAATTTAATTTCAAGCTATGCCTTTATAATACAATACTACTATGCCTTAAGTGATATAGTGTTTGGTTTTCTCATGTTTGGCTTAGGAGGTTAGGTTGAACCTAGTTCTGTGTTTGGTTGTAAAGATTTTGTATGAGTAGGATGAGTCACTGACTGGTGGGTCCCATGTGGCAGCCTCTGAACATCTTCTGCCTCTTCTACCTCGTGCACGTCCAGGCGCTCGCTCGCCGAGGCCACACGCCAGCCACCGCCGCCGCCGCTCCCCGGCCACGCGCGCCGCTGAAAGGTCCTAATGGCTAGAGGGGGGTGAATAGCCTAATAAAATTTCTACAACAACACTTAACAAAAGGTTAGACAATTATGAGGCGAAGCAAGTGTTGCGCTAGCCTACTCAAAATGCAAGCCACCTACCACAATTCTAGTTTAGATAGTGTCGATTCACACAAGAGCTATGACACTACCCTATGTTAGTGTGCTCTCAAAGGCTAACTAAAGAGCCACATCAACCAAGCAAGCAAGCTCTCACAACTAGCTACACTAAAGAGCTTGTCAACTAGTTTGCGGTAAAGTAAAGAGAGTGATCAAGAGGGTTATACCGCCGTGTAGATGAGAGAACCAATCAATCACAATGATGAATAACAATGAAGACCAATCACCTCGGAATCAATGATGAACACAATGATTTTTTACCGAGGTTCACTTGCTTGCCGGCAAGCTAGTCCTCGTTGTGGCGATTCACTCACTTGGAGGTTCACGCGCTAATTGGTTTCACACGCCAAACCCTCAATAGGGTGTCGCACAACCAACACAAGATGAGGATCACACAAGCCA
The DNA here is from genome assembly GCF_019320115.1 of Miscanthus floridulus. Taxonomy (NCBI): domain Eukaryota; kingdom Viridiplantae; phylum Streptophyta; class Magnoliopsida; order Poales; family Poaceae; genus Miscanthus; species Miscanthus floridulus. Next base: position 33,215,594 of record NC_089589.1, on the reverse strand, counting down.
CGAGCAATCCACTAGAGTACCTTTTGGCTCTCCACCGGGGAAAGGTCAAGAACCCCTCACAATCACCACGATCGGAGCCGGAGACAGTCACCACCCTCCGCTCAACGATCCTCGCTGCTCCAAGCCGTCTAGGTGGCGGCAACCACCAAGAGTAACAAGCGAAATCCGCAGCAAAACACGAACACCAAGTACCTCTAGATGCAATCACTCAAGCAATGCACTTGGATTCACTTCCAATCTCACTATGATGATGAATCAATGATGGAGATGAGTGGGAGGGCTTTGGCTAAGCTCACAAGGTTGCTATGTCAATGAAAATGGCCAAAGGTTATGAGCTACAGCCGGCCATGGGACTTAAATAGAAGTCCCCATGAAATAGAGCCGTTATACCCCTTCACTGGGCATAACACGGGCTGACCGGACGCTCCGGTCCAACTGACCGGACGCTGCTCCTCAGCGTCCGGTCACCCGATGGCGTCTACGTGTCTCCTGCGTTCAACAGTGAACGTTTGATCTCAACGGTCGACATGTTGAATTGTTGACCGGACGCTGAACCCTCAGCGTCCGGTCGTTTACAGTAAGGGTCCAAACCGAGTGTTTGCCGATCGGATGCGTCCGGTCAAGCTTGACCGGACACAGCCCAGCGTCCGGTGCTTAACCCTAATCACTGTGCCGACCGACAACACGACCGGACGTAGCCCTTCAGCTTCCGGTCGTAGAGCAACTCAGCGTCCGGTCAGTTGACCGACGCCAGCGTCATTGCGACCAACTCCATTTCACCTCTAACTTCTTCACCCTTGCTCAAATGTGCCAACCACCAAGTGTATCACCTTGTGCACATGTGTTAGCATATTTTCACAAACATTTTTAAGGGTGTTAGCACTCCACTAGATCCTAAATGCATATGCAATGAGTTAGAGCATCTAGTGGCACTTTGATAACCGTATTCCGATACAAGTTTCACCCCTCTTAATAGTACGGCTATCAAACCTAAATGTGATCACACTCTCTAAGTGTCTTGATCACCAAAACAAAATAGCTCCTACAAGTTATACCTTTGCCTTGAGCTTTTTGTTTTTCTCTTTCTTCTTTTCAAGTTTAAGCCCTTGATCATCGCCATGCCATCACCATTGTCATGTTATGATCTTCATTAGCTTCTCCACTTGAAGTGTGCTACCTATCTCATGATCACTTGATAAACTAGGTTAGCACTTAGGGTTTTATCAATTCACCAAAACCAAACTAGAGCTTTCAATCTTCCCCTTTTTGGTAATTGATGACAACCCTTACACAAAGATATGAATTGAAATTCAATTGAATCCATGTTGCTTGTCCAAGCATATTTACCATGTGTAAAAGGATATGGACAAGTTTCATGAACTCCAAATGGTAGCAATTGCTCCCCCTACATATGTGCTAAGAGTTTGGATTGTAGCTTGCACATATGCTTAGATAGGAAATGTAGGAGTCAATGTCTACCATATGATGCTAAGGTATAAAAGATGGACCTTTGAAGCATGATACCAATCGGAGTGCACCAATATACTATCCTTAGCACCATGGTTAGCTTAATACCACTTTAGAAATATTTGGAAGTGAAAGCACTAGATATCCTATGCATGCTAGTTTTCATTTCATCATTCAAACGGACAACTAGCATACACCACACAAGCATGGATATTGAATTTTAAAACTTGTGCCATGCAAGCAAACATATGAAATGCACATTCAAATGCACCATACAAGTTCATGAGCTTGCTCCCCCTACTTGTGTGCTCAAAATTTTAATTTATCTCTTTCCTTTTTCACTTCTCTCCTCCTATGTCATATATCAAGTATATCTTTATGTTTTCTCTCCCTTTATGATATTTCTCCCCCTTTTTCACTATATCTTTGTTTCTCTCCCCCTTTGTCATTAATGACCACAAAGGTTCAAAAAATATATATAGTATTACTTGTAGGGTCGAGATTATCAATGTCAATCAATGGGGTGAGGATCATTTTCCCAAATTTGGTCCAATCTAGATTATTTGCCAAAGATATTTAACTCGGTTTGATCCAAGGACAAGCTTCTTCACACCTCCAAATAAGGGTTATCTTGTACCATATTGAGTTAAATACTTAGAGCTCATTTTCTAGATCAAACACTAGGTTTACAAGCCCATAAACATGTCACATGCTATCACTAGATCAAATCAAGCATAGAAGCAATAGTGATATCATATAAACATCAAATTCATTTGATTTTCATGAATGAGCCTAATAAAATAGAACCACTTGAAATGTCCTAATAAGATTGAAAATATGACTAGATGCACTAAACATGTCCTTAGCAAGGATGTATGCCATGCCAATCAACTTTTACCTTGGATTGCTCGAAGGAGAGGCATGTCATATGAGTGGGGGTGCATCAACACATATTTGAGAAATCCAATATGTTCAACTTATTCCTTAGCTTGCAAAACCTTTTCTCATCCAATGGCTTGGTGAATATATCGGCAAGTTGATCTTCGGTGCCTACACTCTCAATGCAAATGTCCCCTTTTTGTTGGCGATCTCTTATGAAATGGTGGCGGACATCAATGTGCTTTGTTCTTGCATGTTGAACCGGATTGTTTGTCAACTTGATTGCACTCTCATTGTCATATAGCAATGGCACTTTTTTGAACTTGATTCCAAAGTCACTCAAAGTGGCTTTCATCCGAAGTACTTGTGCACAACAACTACCGGCGGATATGTATTCGGCTTCGGCGGTTGATAATGCAACGCTATTTTTGCTTCTTTGATGACCATGAAACAAGTGATCTTCCCAACAATTGACATGTGCCCGAGGTGCTCTTTCTTTCAACCTTGCATCCCGCATAATCCGAGTCGGAGTAACCAACTAGCTCAAACTTTGCTCCTTTGGGATACCACAAACCAACATTTGGTGTATGCTTCAAGTACCTCAATATTCTCTTTGTAGCCTTCAAATGACTTTCTCTTAGTGAGGCTTGAAATCTTGCACACATGCATACACTAAACATGACATCCGGCCTTGATGCGGTCACATAGAGTAGGCTTCCAATCATAGACCGATACAATTTTTGATCCACCATATTTCCACTTGCATACTATCCAAGTTGCCATTTGTCCCCATTGGTGTGCTAATGACTTTGCTATTAATCATGCCAAACTTCTTGATCATGTCCTTGATGTACTTGCCTTGACTCACAAATGTACCATTCTTTAATTGCTTAATTTGAAGACCAAGGAAGTAACTCAACTCTCCAATCATGGACATCTCAAACTCATTAGCCATCATCTTTCCAAATTCATCACAAAAGTCTTGATTGGTTGATCCAAATATGATGTCATCAATATAGATTTGCAACACAAACAAGTCTTTTCCAATCTTCTTGATGAAAAGAGTGATGTCAACCTTGCCCATTGTGAACCCTTTAGAGAGTAGGAAATCCCTCAATCTCTCATACCATGCTCTAGGTGCTTGCTTCAAGCCATACAATGCTTTCTTTAACTTGTACACATGGTTGGGCTTCTTGTCATCTTCAAAACTGGAAGGTTGCTCAACATATACTTCTTCATTGATGTGCCATTGAGAAATGCACTCTTAACATCCATTTGATAGAGCTTGATGTTGTGAGCACAAGCATAGGCTAGCAAGATTCTTATTACTTCCAATCTAGCAACCGGGGCATATGTTTCTCCAAAATCTAGACCTTCAACTTGTGTATACTCTTGTGCTACCAATCTTGCTTTGTTCCTTACTACTATCCCATCTTGATCTTGCTTGTTTCTAAAGACCCATTTGGTTCCAATCACATTGTGTCCCTTTGGTCTTTCTACCAACTCCCATACTTGATTTCTTGTGAAGTTATTCAATTCTTCATGCATAGCATTCACCCAATCAACATCCTTCAAAGCTTCATCTATCTTCTTTGGTTCAATGGATGACACAAATGAGAAGTGTTCACAAAATGATGCCAATCTTGATCTTGTTTGTACACCTCTTGAAATATCTCCAATTATAGTGTCCAAAGGATGATCTCTTGCAACATTGGTTGGTTGGAGGATTAAAACTTGATTGCTTGCACTCGCTTGATCATTGGGTTGAGATGATGTACTAGCCACTTGATCTTGTTCATTGTCATGAGATCCACTTGCACTAACTTGATTTGTATCATCTTACACATTTGAGTTAGAGAGCACTTGCACTTGATCATCTTCATCATCATTCACTTGCCTAGGCCTCAATTCACCAATATCCATGTTCTTCATGGCATTTGAAAGTTGAATGCCTCTAACATCTTCCAAGTTTTCATCCTCTACTTGTGAACCCTTGGTTTCATCAAATTCAACATCATGAACTTCCTCAAGAGTACCATTATCCAAATTCCAAACTCTATATGCTTTGCTTGTGGTGGAATAGCCAAGTAGGAATCCTTCATCACATTTTTGGTCAAACTTGCCCAATCTTGTACCTTTCTTCAAGATATAGCATTTGCAACCAAAGACCCAAAAATATGCAATGTTGGGCTTTCTACCATTCAAGAGCTCATATGGTGTCTTTTCTTTCAATCGGTGACAATAGAGGCGGTTGCTACAATAGCAAGCCGAGTTGATAGCTTCGGCCTAAAAGGATTGACTCACATTGTACTCACTAAGCATAGACCTTGCCATATCAATGAGTGTTCTATTCTTCCTCTCAACAAGGCCATTTGATTGAGGAGTGTACTTAGCCGAGAATTGATATCTAATTCCAAATTCATCACATAACTCATCAATTCTAGTGTTCTTGAACTCACTACCATTGTCACTTCTAACTCTCTTGATGGTTGTTTCAAATTCATTGTGAATACCTTTGACAAATGATTTGAATGTTACAAAAACATCACTTTTGTCCACTAGAAAGAATACCCATGTGTATCTAGTGTAGTCATCCACTATCACAAATCCATATTTGTTACCACCGATACTAGTGTATTGTGTTGGCCCAAACAAATCCATGTGCAATAACTCAAATGCTTTACTAGTGCTCATCATGTTTTTCTTAGGATGGGTGTTTCCAACTTGTTTGCTGGCTTGATAAGAGCTACAAAGCTTATCCTTTTCAAACACATCTTTCAAGCCTCTAACTAAGTCATGCTTAATCAATCTATTCAATTGTTTCATTCCAACATGACCAAGCCTTCTATGCCATAACCAACCCATGCTAGACTTAGTGAACAAGCATGTAGATAATCTAGCTTCACTAGCATTGAAATCAACCAAGTATAGATTCTCATATCTAAAGCCTTTGAAGATCAAGTTAGAACCATCTACACTTATGATCTCTACATCATCTACCCCAAATATGCATTTGAATCCAAGATCACACAATTGAGCCACGGATAGCAAATTGAAGTTCAAGCTCTCTACTAGCAACACATTGGATATGCTCATGTCATTGGATATTGCAATCTTACCAAGCCCTTTGACCTTGCCTTTGCCATTGTCACCAAATGTGATACTATCATAACCATCATTGCCATTGGTGTTGATTGAGTTGAACATTCTTGCATCACCGGTCATGTGTTGAGTGCACCCACTATCAAGAACCCAATGCCTTCCTCCGGCTTTGTAATTGACCTACAAAACAAGATCAATTCTTTTTAGGTACCCAAACTTGCTTGGGTCCTTGAAGGTTAGTTACTAGGCTCTTTGGTACCCAAATGGCTTTCTTCTTTGAGCCCATCCATGGTTTACCAATGAACTTAGCCTTTACACCATTTGTACCCTTAGTAAGCATATAGCTTGAATCAAGCTTAATGGAGGATACATTAGCATTTTTGCTCTTATTCTTGCATTCTTGCTCTTTGTGACCCACTTGCTTGCAACTAGGGCAAAACTGACCATTGTTCTTCACAAAACTAGTCTTGTGAGGAGCAAAGGCCGCCTTGCCTTTCTTGGGGATATAGCGCAATCCCTCTTTGTAGAGAGAAGCTCTTTGGCTACCCAAGCACATAAGCAAGCGGTCCTCACCACCATAAGCCTTAGCTAAGGTGTGAGTGAGCTTAGTGACCTCCTTCTTGAGGTTCTCATTCTCAACCACTAGTGAGGCATCACAAATGAGACCATCACTACTAGATGAGGTAGAAGTGGAAATGCTACAAGAAGGGTTAGAAGGAGCAACAATGATAGGCATAGATAGTGATTTATCAATTATTTCACAAGTTAAACCTACATTGCAAGTTTCAACATGCTTCTTTCTATTTTGCTCATCAAGCAAAGAGGAATGAGCCTTTTCAAGCTTTTTGTGAGCTTTGCCAAGCTTCTCATTGGCTTCCTCTAGCCTCTCATGAGATGCATTGAGCTCATCAAAGGCTTGCTTAAGGGCTTTTAGTTCCTTACGCAAGCTTTTGCATTCCCTTCTCTTGATATCAAAGTGTTCTCTAGCATCTTCTAGCATGTCAAATAATTCATCCTTAGTAGGTTCATCATCATCACTATCACTATCATTTTCATTTTCATGTTCATTTTCATCATCATGTTCTTCATCACTTTCATCATCACAAGATTGTACCTTAGTGGCCTTAGCCATGAAGCATGATGAAGATTCGAAGAGAGAAGGCTTCTCATTGATGGCAATGCTTGCAAGAACCTTCTTCTTGGTGGTCTTGTGATCATCACTATCATCATCATCATCACTTGAGGAAGCATCACTATCCCAAGTGACTACATATGAACCACCCTTCTTCTTCTTGAAGGCCATCTTGTCCTTCTTCTCTTTCTTTTCCTTCTTCTTGTTCTTCTTGTTGTCATCATCATTATCGCTATTGTATGGGCATTGAGCAACAAGATGATCTTTGCTTCCACACTTGAAGCACCTTCTTGACTCTTCTTTGTTCTTGGATGAAGACTTCTTTCTTCTAGCACGGTAGCCCTTCTTCACCATAAACTTGCCAAATCTCTTGACAAATAGAGCCATCTTCTCATCATCATCATCATCCCAAGATTCATCTTCTTCACTTGATGTTTCTTGCTTTGCTTTGCCCTTGGATGATGTGGCTTTGAATGCCACGCTCTTCTTCTTCTCATCCTTCTTCTCATCTTTCTTCTCCTTCTTTTCTTCCTTCTCATCATCATCTCTATAAGTATCATCGGTCATTATATCTCCGAATACTTGGTTTGGTGTCATGGTGTCCAAACCACTCCTCACTAGAATGGTGACCAATGTACCAAATCTTGAAGGTAAGCATCTCAAGAACTTGTGGGAGAAGTCCTTATCCTTCACTTCTTCTCCAAGTGCTTTGAGATCATTGATAAGCACTTGAAGCCTATGGAACATCTCTGGCACACTTTCATCATCCTTTGTCTTGAAGCTTGCAAACTTTTCTTTGAGAATGTAAGCCTTTGCACCCTTCACGGCTTGAGTGCCCTCAAATGATTCTTCCAACTTCTTCCATGCCTCATGAGCCATCTCAATATTTTTGACTTGCTCAAATGTTCTTTCATCAATTCCAACTTCTTTCATTGTTTTGGAGAAGTACTTCTTCGGCCGCGGTGGGATTATCCGGATCTTCAATCTCAATTTTTTGTTTCTACCACCTTCCAAACCTTCCTATTGATTGACTTGATATAAGTTGTCATCTTGGCCTTCCAATAGGGATAGTTGGAGCCATCAAATTGGGGTGGCTTCTTGGTGTTGTTGATTTGAGCCATTTTTACACCGAAGGTTGTTAAGCCTCAAATAACGGTGACCTCGGCACTGATACCACTTGAAAGGTCCTAATGGCTAGAGGGGGGGGGGTGAATAGCCTAATAAAATTTCTACAACAACACTTAACAAAAGGTTAGACAATTATGAGGTGAAGCAAGTGTTGCGCTAGCCTACTCAAAATGCAAGCCACCTACCACAATTCTAGTTTAGATAGTGTCGATTCACACAAGAGCTATGACACTACCCTATGTTAGTGTGCTCTCAAAGGCTAACTAAAGAGCCACATCAACCAAGCAAGCAAGCTCTCACAACTAGCTACACTAAAGAGCTTGTCAACTAGTTTGCGGTAAAGTAAAGAGAGTGATCAAGAGGGTTATACCGCCGTGTAGATGAGAGAACCAATCAATCACAATGATGAATAACAATGAAGACCAATCACCTCAGAATCAATGATGAACACAATGATTTTTTACCGAGGTTCACTTGCTTGCCGGCAAGCTAGTCCTCGTTGTGGCGATTCACTCACTTGGAGGTTCACGCGCTAATTGGCTTCACACGCCAAACCCTCAATAGGGTGCTGCACAACCAACACAAGATGAGGATCACACAAGCCACGAGCAATCCACTAGAGTACCTTTTGGCTCTCCGCCAGGGAAAGGTAAAGAACCCCTCACAATCACTACAATCGGAGCCAGAGACAGTCACCACCCTCCGCTCAACGATCCTTGCTGCTCCAAGCCGTCTAGGTGGCAGGAACCACTAAGAGTAACAAGCGAAATCCGTAGCAAAACACGAACACCAAGTGCCTCTAGATGCAATCACTCAAGCAATGCACTTGGATTCACTCCCAATCTCACTATGATGATGAATCAATGATGGAGATGAGTGGGAGGGCTTTGGCTAAGCTCACAAGGTTGCTATGTCAATGAAAATAGCCAAAGGTTATGAGCTACAGCCAGCCATGGGGCTTAAATAGAAGTCCCCATGAAATAGAGCCGTTATACCCCTTCACTGGGCATAACACGGGCCGACCGGACGCTGCTCCTCAGCGTCCGGTCACCCGATGGCGTCCATGTGTCTCCTACGTTCAACAGTGAACGTTTGATCTCAACGGTCGACATGTTGACCGAACGCTCCGACAGAGTTGACCGGACGCTGAACCCTCAGCGTCCGGTCGTTTACAGTAAGGGTCCAAACCGAGTGTTTGCCGACCGGATGCGTCCGGTCAAGCTTGACCGGACACAGCCCAGCGTCCGGTGCTTAACCCTAATCACTGTGCCGACCGACAACATGACCGGACGTAGCCCTTCAGCGTCCGGTCAGTTGACCAATGCCAGCGTCATTGCGACCAACTCCATTTCACCTCTAACTTCTTCACCCTTGCTCAAATGTGCCAACCACCAAGTGTATCACCTTGTGCACATGTGTTAGCATATTTTCACAAACATTTTTAAGGGTGTTAGCACTCCACTAGATCCTAAATGCATATGCAATGAGTTAGAGCATCTAGTGGCACTTTGATAACCGTATTCCGATACGAGTTTCACCCCTCTTAATAGTATGGCTATCAAACCTAAATGTGATCACACTCTCTAAGTGTCTTGATCACCAAAACAAAATAGCTCCTACAAGTTATACCTTTGCCTTGAGCTTTTTGTTTTTCTCTTTCTTCTTTTCAAGTTTAAGCCCTTGATCATCGCCATGCCATCACCATTGTCATGTTATGATCTTCATTAGCTTCTCCACTTGAAGTGTGCTACCTATCTCATGATCACTTGATAAACTAGGTTAGCACTTAGGGTTTTATCAATTCACCAAAACCAAACTAGAGCTTTCAGCCTCCCTCGCTGCTACTTGCCGGCTGCGAGCGCCACTGCTCGGGCTGGTCACGCGTGCTCCCGCAGCGGCTCCTTGGCCGCGGGCGCCGCCTCCACCATAGCTCCATGGCCGCATGCGCTGTTGCTCGGCCTAGCGACGGGCGCCCCCCTTGCCACTGCTCCCTGGCTTGTTCCGGCCGCCGCTGCTCCGGCACGGACGGACACGAGACATGCCGAGTGGGTCGACCCCGTCTGCCTGTTTCGGTGGAATCGAATGAACTCGGATCTGAGTAGGATATTCCCACTATGGGATGAACCCATCCCCCACCTCCCCAAACCAAACACTATAAAAAATGGGTCCAACCCAACCCAAACCTAGTTGGACCCTTCAACCAAACACATGCTAAAGTAGTGTAAGAACCGAATTACCTCAAGACACTACTGGAAATCAGAATTTTCTTGATGGCGATGAATTTTTTAATTTGATAGTGATGTCTAGACCTGTTAGAGTTTGATTTTCCTGTCAGTCGTGTACCATCAAAGAAATTGTTTCTAACCATTGGCCATTAAATATTTTAAATTTTCACTGACACTCTATCCCTATTAGTTATTTCCTATCGGTGCACCATCAGAGAAATTAACTTTTAAATTTTCTGTTGGCAATTGCACGGTCAAGGATATTACCATTTCTAGTAGTGAGAGGGGAGAGATTTGAATTGACTCTAAAAAGTTAAAGTAACAAACCTTGACCTACATAAAACAACTTCACTACCTAGCAAGAACTAGCTCTAAGACTAAGCAAATGACAAACTAGGATGAGTCATTGGGGCCATCACACTAAGCCATGTCCTAGAGAAAGCACACTAACAATAGATCCTTTAGATTTGCAAGAATGAAACCTAGCTAGTACATCTCACTAAGACGAAACCAAGACTAAGAATCGCTACACATTTCAAGCACACAAGACAATGGAACGTAAATGCAAAAACGACCGCGGTATCAAGTAGTTGCCATGTACTACCCCCTAATCCACATTGAAGCACCCATTGAGGTTTAAGCTCGATTGAGTCACCAACCTTCAATATCCAATAGGTGTACCCATTCTCCACTCCGAATAGGGGGGCTCAAACCAAGTACAAAGCTAGGTGCCTCCCAACAAAATCTCCACCAAGAAGCACACAAAGAGCTAGGTACATGGTCGGGATGCACCATCGCACTTCGTCCTCAGTAAGGCCATACTATGTCATCGCGCCTCTCTATCGCCTAGGCCATGCCATGCTGAAAGGTCCTTGTTTGGTTTTGGTAATTGAGTGACAACCTAGGTGGACTAATATGTGTTTGAGTGAGATACACATGTGATTAGTCCACAAGTACATGTGTGAGCAACATATGCCATGACGGTGAAGATGGCTCGAAGATGTTGCAAAGCTCACATAGGTGATGATGAAGGAGCTCATTGCACATGAGACATGACAATGAGTCATGTGATCAAGGTGGAGAAGATCAAGACATGACTTGGCTCGACGGACCGGTTGCAAGTGTGAAGGGCAAGTTGAGTGATGACTTGGCGCCGATGGACCGAAGCAACGGTGAAGAGCAAGTGAAGTCAAGATCGATGAACCAATATGGTCACATGATGATATGAAGTGGATCATATCGTTGTTGATCGTGTTGGTGCATGTGTTGCATCAGCATTGGAGGAGAAGGAATGGAATGCGCAAGGCAAAGGTATAACGTAGGGCATTTCATTTCACCGGTCATAGGTGTGTAGAGAAGTTTATGACCAGGTTTAGGATAGATGGCCATACTATCAAGAGGGGCAAACTTGTTTGCATATCGGTCATCTAGTGCCACTCGAGTGATCTAACTTTGCATCGTTGCTAGGATCGAGTGGCGTGGCAAGTTGAGTGGCTAATCCTTTGAAAAACGATTATGAAAATGCTAACACACATGCACATGGTGGTGTATGAAAGGATCAAGATGCCCAAGAGGGGGGGTGAATTGGGCTAATTATAAATTTCTTTGCAATAATTAAATCCTATGATTAGCCCAATTAACCCCCTGTGCCTAGAAAGTGTTTCTAGTTGTTCTACGGCACAAAAGACTTGCAACCTAAGTTCCAATCCTACTCTAGCAGGGCAATTCTATGAATGTAAAAGCAAGAATTGAATTGCTCAAAGTAAATGCTCAAAGTAAATAGAGAAGGAGGAATGCGGCGATATTTTGCTGAGGTATCGGAGAGTCGCCACTCCCCACTAGTCCTCGTTGGAGCACCCGCGCAAGGGTGTAGCTCCCCCTTGATCCGCGCAAGGATCAAGTGCTCTCTATGGGTTGATTCTTTGACACTCCGTCGCGGTGAATCACCCACAACCGCTCACAACTTGAGTTGGGTCATCCACAAGCCCTCCGGATGATCACCAAGCTCCCAATCACCACCAAGCCGTCTAGGTGATGGTGATCACCAAGAGTAACAAGCACGAACTCTCACTTGACCACGATAAGCCTAATGAGAAGGGTGGATGCACACTTTGCTACTCTTGATCTCACTAATGAGGGCTCTCTTTGGGATTCTCAAATCTCAATCACCTCACTAGGACCTTGCTCTTCTTGGCACTCTCTAAGGTGTTTCTCAGCTGTTGGAATGAGCAAAAGTACCCCCACACATGAGTGGAGGTGGTATTTATAACATGGGCTGAAAAACGAACCGTTATGTGACTCTGCGGTGTGACCGGATGCTCCGGTCATGTTGACCGGACGCTCCGGTCAGTACACCCCGAACTCCAGTGTTTAAAGTGTGATCGGACATAGGCCAGCGTCCGGTCAGCACTGACTAGACGCGTCTGGTCGTGATTTTCCCTCTCTAGAACCTTACTGGAGTCGACCGGACGCTGGCTCTCAGCGTTCGGTCACTTCACCTCTCAGCGTTCGGTCACGCCAGACGATTTCACCTTGGTCAAATGAACTGACAAGACCCTAAGCCAACGTCCGGTCACACCGGAGCCAGCGTCCGGTCAGTATTTGACCCTCCATTCACTTCTAACTCTCGATCATATGTGAATAAAGTTTGCTCCATTAGATCTAAGGGCTATTTTGGAGCTACCTAGTGCTAGGTTTAGCAAGTGTGCACCACAGCTAACTCACTAGACTCACCTAGGTCAAGCTACCCATCCATACCCCCCTTAATAGTATGGCCAAAGGAAAAAAAACAAAGTCCTAAACTACTCTAAGTGTCTCTCCGACTCCAATTGACACTTAGAACTAGTCCATCCTTAACCTTGTCGTCCATCCTTTGAAAACCGAAACGATTTCCATCGTAGGGGCTTGACCACCATGATTGCCCAATCGATCTCCATTACCATGACCTAACTTAATTGCCTTTGCAAAACACACGTTAGTCATAGTAATCATGTATTGTCATTAATCACCGAAACCCAACTAGGGGCCTAGATGCTTTCAATCTCCCCCTTTTTGGTGATTGATGACAATACCACCTCGAGCATATGAAAGAGTTGAGGTTTTTAACATGCTTGGATCATATAAGCTTTTGTTAATAAGAACAAAAGAGTCAGGCAAGCTTATATGAACCAAGCCAACATGATGTACTCAAAAGATATGAAATAAGCATGAGTACAAGTAATAGAGCTCATTCGCATCGGAGTAAAACGTGGAAGCAAAAGCAAATGAGCATAGCACAAGTGATATGACATATAAATAATTCAAAGTAGAGAGCACACATGTCATATATCACGATCACATAGATCTCACTATCACATAAATATAGTTTTAATGCATAAGAGTAAACACACGACGAATGCATAATAGTGTATCACACATAAAACTCCAAATATAATATATAAGCTAATATAATAACTAAGCTCCCCCTAAATATGTCGCTCCCACTAAGTCTAACATACTCGAACCCTCTCCCTCTTTGGCATCAAACACCAAAACCTAAGGGTCGGTCGGCGGGGCTGCAGCGGACGAGCCAGGCGCTGACGTACGAGGAGCAAGCTAGAACTGAGTGCCATCATCATCTAACCCTGAGCTCTGAGCAGTATGACCCTCTATAGCTGGAAGCGATGCTAAAGTAGTCTAGGTCGGATCAGGAACTAGAGCTGCTGTAGGCTGTGCTGGTATGACTGAAGCAGCCGGCTCTAATGATGCCACTGAGGAAGGGAGCGTCTCTGTAGTCCCGGTAATAGGTGCAACGGTAGAAGGACCTAGGACATGTAAATACAGAGGAGTGGGTTGCCCTGTCAACTCACTAAAGGAAGCACCAAGGCTCCTGGACACTGTGGTCTCTAGTACTAGCAGCGAGGATGTCTCAGCCGGTGTGAAGCCCGTCTAGAAAGGTGTAAATTGCGGGGCTAGCACTGGTGAAGCAAACCACTGGGAAACCTGCTCTATAGGTGAAGCAAACTGTGCTGGTGGCTATCCCTGACTCTGAAGCCCACTAGGCTATAACGCAGGAGTCATGGAAGTGGTGGTAGACTAACCAAGCTGGGGCGAAGGCTGTGGTGGTGGAGCCCCAATAGCTGTCTCTACATGCTGCATAAATCCAAGAAGCTGCTGCTGCATGAGGATCTGCTGCTGATGCATGGCTTGCTGCTGCTGTTGTAGAGCCTGCATCTACTGCTGTCTCTGAAACTCATCCTGCTGAGTCTGGAACTAAGCAAATGTAGCAGCTATCTCCTGTGCCTGGCGAACCTGATCCTACCTCATCCGCTCAAGGATAGCAAGTAGAGCGGGGTCTGTCTGCAATGCAGGTGGAGCTGAACTAGAGCTGCCGGCCTCATGATCATGTCGACATACAGGCATCTGAGGAATGTCCCAGTAGTCCTTGTCTGAGCTGTCACTAGGGTCGCTCTCGACCATCCCCTCCTGCTGAGCAAGCTACTCCTCCTCGGTAGCTGCAATACCCCTGATAATATCATCCTGCTGGGCTATAGTCTCTAGCACCTCGGGACGATGGCGTGGCTAACTAGGTGCCTATGGAGTGCTATGACGAATCATCTGTGTCATGTTATAGGCAGGGAACTCTGTCGTAGCACCACTATACTCTGCAAGCATCTCAGGTGGCCTAACTGTGACTACTCTGTGGATAAGGAATGTGATCCAGTGAGCATAGGGTAGCTGCCTGTGACCTTTGAAGCCCTCAGCTATAGTGTCCTCCATCTCTGACAAAAGAAGATCCCAAATATAAAAAACTGTCTGCTGTATCAGAGAGTTGATAAGCCACAACTGTATGTGAGTCAAGCCCTCGTGATACCCCATCCTCGGTAGCAATGTCCTCCTCATGATAGCCTCAAGCACACGAGCAGTAGGAGTAAGATCACTAGGGTTCCTACGTGACCCTTTGCCGAAGGGCTCAGTGAAGCAGTGGCGAACCAAGTCTGTAGGGGGCACCATACCGCCATGAGGGCGTCTGGGAGGCGCTATCTGTCCATAGCAAACCTCATGTAACCTGATAGGCTGCTCCTAAAGCCTGAGTATCTCCCTGACCCTAGTGCTCATCAGTCGGTAATCTCTGCCTCTGAATGCAAAGTGAATATAGTTATGCTATGGGTCAATCCAGAGAGTAGCATAGAACTGACAAACCCAAGATGGAACATATAATCCGGTCCGTCCAATCAAGTCTGTCAGCCCTGGCAGATATGCAAGGTAGGGATGAATGTGCTCTCCGGCTGCTGCTACTATAGACTCAATGCTGTAGACTCTCTGAGATCTAAAAACTACCCCACTATTGAGATATGCATTGTAGAAATCTTCCTGCAGAGGTGTGTAGAAACCCTCAGATGCACGCTCATCTCTCCTCGGAGGAAACCACACCTCAAACTCCACAAATCTCAGCTGCTGCATCTACTTGGCCATGGCGGCCCTCAAGTCCAAGTGTGTCACAGGAGGCAGACCCTGTGGTCTAGGCGGTGGACGAGAACCCCTCCGCTATGTATCTGCCCTCGGTGTGACTGGAGCACGGGTACGACTAGAGCGGCGAAGCTATGGCTGAGGTGCCTGCTCTGTCTCCTCAGCCTGCTATCCCTCCTGAGTCTACTCTGCTGGCGATGCCTGCTACTATGACTCCTCCTGAGGTTGACCCTCATCAATAGTAAGACGCCGTCCTACAACCATGACAGTCCCAGCTGGACCACCATGACGGTGCTCAACCCGCTCAAGTGCTTCTCTTGTCGCTGGTGGAAGCTGCTGATCTGCTATAACCACACCACTGCGAGCACCTTCTCTCTTGGCATGCTTTGCGGCCTCAGCAACTACGGCTGCTCTCGCTATCTCTATATCTAGATACTTCTGCTTCCTGGTTACTAGCTTCTTCGTCGCCTTGCCTTTTGGATCTGCAGGCTGGTGAGGCAGGGGCCTCCGATCCTCATCACCGGGACCACCTCCGACATTCTTCGTACGAGCCATCTGATGTATCTGAGAAGAACAACTGCCACTGACAAAGATCAACTGTCGACTATCACTTGCGAGGCTTGGCCTCTATCCTTACTCGCGAGCTTGGCCCCGAGTTCACTGACAACTGCAAATAGGATCTCAACGGCACCGACTCGCTGCACGATAGAATAGAGGATATACAAATAATTTTAATTATGCATCTAGAGATACGAAATCCTAAGAAAGCAAGCAATTAGGTACGAAATTGAAACGTGGGCTTGCTACCTAATGAACCGGCGATCCGAGGAGAAGAGAAGCAACACGCGAGGAACCACCGAATCACGAGGCAGGGTTAGGTTTCCGCGATGCGCTGGATCGGCAGTGGATGGAGATTGTGGTCTTCAACAAGGATGCAATGCGAGTGCTAGGGCACGAGGCGTCGGTGGTACTAGAGTACTAGCGACAGCAGTGGGCGGCGCTAGGGCAGTGGAGCACGCGGGGAGGCTAGCACAGCGGCGCTAGGGCTCGGGCAGCTATACTGCAGCGGTGCGAGCGCGAATGACTATGCAGGGGAGGCATGGGCTCATGGCGGGGTAGTGTGGCGGCGCTGCAGGGCGGCACGACAGCGTGAGTGCGGGCACGGGATTTGTGGTGAGCTTGCGAGGGCGGCGCTAGGGAAGGCACCGGAGGCGGATAGGGCAAGAGCTCGGTGAGGATGCAGGGCGATTGAAACGGTACTGCGTTATATGGAGATCCCCACGAATCAGAAAAGGAAACGGTGATAAGAGATTGATTTCCGCACGATTCCTATTGACCGGACGCTCCGGTGGCATCGACCGGACGCTGCCACCCAGCATCCGGTCGATTCCAGAGAGGTCCAAATCCTCTGGAATCGTGACTGGACGTGTCCGGTGGACACTGACCGGACGCAGCCAGAGTCCAGTCACCTTGCCTTGATGCCTTCTTGCTCGACCGGACGCTGAACTTCCTTCTGACCGGACACTGGGAAAACACTGTTTCAGCGTCCGGTCACTCCTGCTCGACAGTTGTTCACCTCCTATGAACTGACCGGACGCTGGACTTCAGAGTCCAGTGCAGTGTCCGGTCACTCTTTCTTCAGCAGATCTTCAATGTCCTTCATGCTGCCTATTTCCAATCAAGTCCCAACTTCAAAAAGATCCAAATAACCACCAATTGGGACTGATGTGAGTGACCTCTCTCAAACCCTCATGTTTTTCAAAAATATTTTGCCTTAGGCTATAATTCTTTTTAAGAAAATTGGCAATAAGAGGGCAATTGAAGACAAACGACAAACAACAATCATGCATATGCAATGCAATACTTGAAAGTAAATCCAGTTGCTTGTCAAGTTTGATCCAAGGTTAAGCTTCTTCACATGCTTTTCGGCGATTATCTTAACCATGTTAGACAAGCCCTATATGCATTACCAAACATTAAACATGTTGTATATTACAATGCAATGCAAGGGACAACACAAGCTCATCTTTTAGTAAAGTTGCTAAAATCAAGAACATTGAGCTCATTCCGCAATCTACAAAATGTTGCCTCATCTAGCGGTTTAGTAAAGATATCCACCAATTGATCCTCGGTCCTTACACCTTCTAATGATATATCATTCTTTGCAATATGATCTCTAAGAAAGTGATGGCGGATATCTATGTGCTTGGTGCGAGAGTGTTGAACCGGATTATTTGCAAGTTTTACCGCACTTTCATTGTCGCACAAAAGAGGTACTTTTTCTAGAACTACACCATAGTCTAGCAAAGTTTGTTTCATATAAAGTATTTGTGCACACCAAGCACCCGTGGCAATGTATTCCGCTTCAGCGGTGGACAAGGCCACACTATTTTGTTTCTTGGAGGACCAAGACACAAGAGATCTACCAAGCAAATGGCACCCTCCGGATGTGCTTTTTCTATCAACTTTGCATCCGACATAATCTGAATTAGAATAGCCAACTAGTCTTGCCTTGTTCCTCACAACAACACCTTGATCATCTTGCTTGTTTCGGAACACCCACTTTGTTCCAATGACTCTTGCACCTTTTGGCCGCTCTTCAAGAGTCCAAACTTCATTGCGGGTGAAGTTGTTCAACTCTTAATGCATGGCATTTATCCAATCCGGATCTTGAAGAGCTTCTTCTACCTTAGTAGGCTCAAAGCAAGAGACAAAAGAGTGATGAGCAATAAATGAAGCAAGTTTTTGTGAGCGAGTCATTACTCCCTTTGATGGACTCCCTATGATGAAATCTTGTGGGTGATCTTGTAGTAGAGGTATATTTCTTCTATTGACCACTTGAGGAGGAGGTTGTGGAGCATCAACATCTTGTGCTTGTACCACCATTTGCTCATGGGAGACATAAGTGTCTTTATTTTCTACTCTCCCATCTTTTTCACCATCTTGTGGCACATTTGATGAAGAGGGTGGATCAATCACTTGTACATCATCTTCATCATCTTTAGGCTTAATGTCTCCAACCGGAATGTTCTTCATAGCCTCCCACAATGGTTCATCACCTACATCATCAAGATTCTCATGTGCTCCTTGGGAGCCGTTAGATTCATCAAATTCCACATCATATGTTTCTTCAACCAAGCCGGTGGCATGATTAAATACTCTATATGCTTTGGACTTTGATGAGTAACCAACAAGAAAACCAATATCACGTCTTTGGAACTTCCCTAGGTGTTGCCGCTTCTTATAAATGTAGCATTTGCAACCAAACACCCTAAAGAAGGAGACGTCCGGCTTCTTCCCATTGAGCAACTCATAAGGTGTCTTGCCAAGGAACTTTTGAAGGAATAGGCGGTTTGATGCATAGCATGCGGTGTTGATTGCTTCCGCGCATAGAGCTTCAGGGGTGTTGTACTCATCAAGCATTGTTCTTGCAAGAGTGATCAATGTCCGGTTCTTCCTCTCAACTACACCATTTTGTTGAGGAGTATATGTCGCAGAGACTTCATGTTTGATTCTAACTTCATCACAATAGGCTTCTATGTTTGTGTTGTCAAATTCTTTGTTGTTGTCACTTCTTATCTTCTTGAGCTTCACTTCAAATTCATTTTGTGCTCTCTTGGCAAACTTCTTGAAGCAAGATGCAACTTCAGATTTGTCATGAAGGAAGAATACCCATGTATACCTTGAATAGTCATCAACAATCACAAGACAATAAAGATTTCCTGCCAAACTCTTGTATGTTGTTGGTCCAAATAAGTCCATGTGTAGGAGTTCTAGCACTCTTGTGGTTGACATGAAAGCTTTGGTTGGATGAGTATTTGCAACTTGCTTGCCAGCTTGACATGCACTACAAAGCTTGTCCTTCTCAAACTTCACATCATTCAACCCTCTCACCAAATCATTCTTCATTAGCTTCTTGAGTGAGCTCATCCCAACATGAGCAAGTCTTCTATGCCATAGCCACCCAAGTGTTGTTTTGGTGAATAGGCAAGTCTTCAAATTTGCAACTTCGGAGGTGAAGTCCACTAGATATAGGTTGTTGTATCTAAATCCTTGGAATATCACTTGATCATCATCCTTCTTAGATACAATAACTTCCTTCTCGGTAAACAAGCATTGGAATCCAAGATCACACAATTGCCCAACGGATAGCAAGTTGAAGCTCAATGAAGCAACATATAGCACATTGGAGATTGAATGATCATTTGATATAGCCACTTTGCCCAATCCTTTAACCTTGCCCTTTGAGTTATCTCCAAATGTGATTCTTTCTTGTCCATCTACTTCTTCATCTAGTGAGGTGAACATACGAGGATCACCAGTCATATGTTGTGTGCAACCACTATCAATAACCCAATGACTTCCACCGGTCTTGTAGTTCACCTACACACAAGAGATCAAGCTTTAGGAACCCAAACTTGTTGAGGGCCCTTCACCTTCTCAACAAGTGACTTTGCAACCCAAATTTTCTTAGGCCTATTCTTGTTAGGAGGTCCTAAGAACATGACTTTCATTTTCCCACTAAAATCCTTTCTAAGCATGTAGTGAGCATTGAAGGCAAAAGGTCTAGCATGCTTGGGCAAGGGTTGTGGTGGTGGAGTTTGGCACTCATGAGCAAAGTGGCCTTCTTCTCCACACTCAAAACACTTCTTTGGCTTTGGCTTTTGTTGATGTTGAGCTTGAGCCTTCTTCTCTTTGTTTGCCATGTACCCAATGCCACTTCTATCCATCTTCATGACGGTGTTCATTAATAGCTCACTTTGAAGATACTTGCCTCTAGTGAACTTGCTCAATCCAATCTTGAGATGCTCTTTCTCCAACTTGAGCTTCTTGTTCTCTTCCTTAAGAGCATCATTGTTCTTCTCTTCCTTGAGCTTCTTGTTTTCTTCTTTAAGCTTCTCATTCTTAAGGATCAAGTCACAATCATGATCAAGAGTTTCTAGCACAATAGTGTTGTGGCTTTTGATTTCTTCAAGATCTTTCTTGAGCTTCGCATTGTCATTCTTGAGCTTGACAAACTCACCATAATCATCGGCCTCAACCACTTGCTTGCCCTTGCTACTAGAACTTTGCTCAATGCTCTCAATGATCAAGTCATCACATGATGTAGCTATATCAATCTTAACAACATGGTTAGTAGCATCATGTGGCTCATTGGATAAAAATTCTTGAGCTATGACAAGATTACCATGATTAATCTTAAGAGTTGTATATTTTTCTTTTAGCTTGTTGTGGCTAGTGATGAGCTCTTTGTGCACCCACTCAAGTTTATCATGTTTATCTTTAAGCTCTTTCTTAGAAGATTTGAGCTCCTTGAGTTTGGATGACATAGCATCATTTGCTTCTCTAAGCTCAACACTAGCCTTTTCCGCTATATCACATTTTGCTAAAAGTGAATCATTTTTAGCTTCTAGCTTTTCATTCTTAGCTCTAGTCTTTATAATGATCTTAGTGTATTGTTTAAGCAATCTAGCAAGATCATCATAAGAAGGTGATTCATATTCATCATCATCACTATCGCTATCATCATTACTAGCATGTTCATCACCACTACTATCATCATCATTTGATACCTTGCGTTCACCCTTGGCCATAAGGCATAGGTGTGTAGATGATGATGGCGGTGGTGGCGGTGAAGATGATGAAGAATCAATAACAATGGCGGCCACCTTCTCGTCATCACTATCATTATCGGATGATCCACTCGATGAATCAATGTCCATGAGCCAATCACCAACGATGTAAGCCTTTCCACTCTTCTTCTTCTTGTGGAAGTCCTTCTTGCCATCTCTTTTCTTGTATGGCTTGTTCTTTTTCTTCTCATCTTCATCTTCATTGCTTGAGTCATCTTTCTTGCCCTTGTTCTTGTTTTTGAACTTGTCTTTCTTGGGCTTGGTGCATTGGTGTGCTAGATGACCAAGTTCTCCACAATTGTAGCAATCCATCTCGGAGATTGGCTTCCTTCTAGAGCTTGTGAAGAACTTCTTCTTCTTGCCATCAAACTTGATGCCACTCTTGTTGAGCTTCTTTAGCATCTTGGCGGTTTTCTTCACCATGAGAGCAAGGCTTGCATCATCAAATTCATCATCACTTGAGCTCTCATACTCAAGCCTTGCTTTGCCCTTTTCTTGGCTAGCTTTGAATGCTAAGTCTTTTTCTTTCTTCTTTGTAGAGGATGAGCCACCTTAAGGTGTGATGTGCATGTACATTTCATGAGCATTGATCTTTCCCAATATTTGTGTCGGTGTAGTGGTGGAAAGATCACCTTGATGTAGCACGGTCACAATATGCCCATATTTGTCAATGGGGAGGACACTCAAAATCTTTCTTACAACATCGGATGGTTGCATTTGAGTAAGTCCAAGCCCATTGACTTCCTCTACAAGAACATTCAAACGTGAATACATTTCATTAGCACATTCTTTAGGAAGCATTTCAAAAGAGTTGAGCTTTTTCATGACAAGATGATAGTGTTCCTCACGCTCACTCTTTGTTCCCTCATGGAGAGCACAAACGTCCGACCATAGTGCATGGGCATCTTTGTGGTTCCTCACCCGGTTGAACATATCTTTACAAAGGCCTCTAAATATGGTGTTTCTAGCCTTTGCATTCTATTTTTTGTAATTCAACTCATCGCATTGTGGGTGTGTGGCATCCTGAGGTTTTGGGAAACCTTGTGAGACGGCTCTAAGTATTCCAACATCTAGAGCTTCTAAGTATGCCTCCATGCGGATTTTCCAATAAGGAAAATCATCCCCCTCAAAGATAGGAGGAGGTCCATCCTCGTGAGACATCTTTCTCTAGGCGATTAAGCCTAAATATGTGAGCACGAGGCTCTGATACCAATTGAAAGGATCAAGATGCCCAAGAGAGGGGTGAATTGGGCTAATTATAAATTTCTTTACAATAATTAAATCCTATGGTTAGCCCAATTAACCCCTTGTGCCTAGAAAGTGTTTCTAGTTGTTCTACCGCATAAAAGACTTGCAACCTAAGTTCCAATCCTACTCTAGCATGGCAATTCTATAAATGTAAAAGCAAGAATTGAATTGCTCAAAGTAAATGCTCAAAGTAAATGCTGAAAGTAAATAGAGAAGGAGGAACGCGGTGATGTTTTGCCAAGGTATCGGAGAGTCGCCACTCCCCACTAGTCCTTGTTGGAGCACCCACACAAGGGTGTAGCTCCCCCTTGATCCGCGCAAGGATTAAGTGCTCTCTATGGGTTGATTCTTTAACACTCTATCGCGGTGAATCACCCACAACCGCTCACAACTTGAGTTGGGTCATCCACAAGCTCTCCGGATGATCACCAAGCTCCCAATCACCACCAAGCCATCTAGGTGATGGCGATCACCAAGAGTAACAAGCACGAACTCTCACTTGACCACGGCAAGCCTAATGAGAAGGGTGGATGCACACTTTGCTACTCTTGATCTCACTAATGAGGGCTCTCTTTGGGATTCTCAAATCTCAATCACCTCACTAGAACCTTGCTCTTCTTGGCACTCTCTAAGGTGTTTCTCAGCTGTTGGAATGAGCAAAAGTACCCCCACACACGAGTGGAGGTGGTATTTATAACATGGGCTAAAAAATGAACCGTTATATGCCTCTGCGGGGTGACCGAACGCTCCGGTCATGTTGACCGGACGCTCCAGTCAGTACACCCCGAACTCTAGTGTTTAAAGTGTGACCGGACGCAGACCAACGTCCGGTCAGCACTGACCGGACGCGTCCGGTCGTGATTTTCCCTCTCTAGAACCTTACTAGAGTCGACCGGATGCTGGCTCTCAGCGTCCGGTCACTTCACCTCTCAGCGTCTGGTCGCGCCAGACGATTTCACCTTGGTCAAATGAACTGACCGAACCCTGAGCCAGCGTCCGGTCACACCGGAGCCAGCGTCCGGTCAGTATTTGACCCTCCATTCACTTCCAACTCTCGATCATATGTGAATGAAGCTTGCTCCATTAGATCTAAGGGCTATTTTGGAGCTACCTAGTGCTAGGTTTAGCAAGTGTGCACCACACCTAACTCACTAAAGTCACCTAGGTCAAGCTACCCGTCCATACCCCCCTTAATAGTATGGCCAAAGGAAAAAACAAAGTCCTAAACTACTCTAAGTGTCTCTCCAACTCCAATCGACACTTAGAACTAGTCCATCCTTAACCTTGTCGTCCATCCTTTGAAAACCAAAATGATTTCTATCGTAGGGGCATGACCACCATGATTGCCCAATCGATCTCCATTACTGTAACAACCCAAAAATACACTCACCAAAAATCCCAACTACAAAATTTTTCTTTAAAACCCTTGAGTGATGATGTGGCATGTAAGAAAACCCACATGACTTGCACAAGTATTTCACCCCATCACCTTGAATTTACTTTACCACATAGCATACATCAAGTTGCATTATATTCAACATGGTGATTTGGATTTTATTGGATTATGTATTGATTAATAAAAGCCACCAAATATTTAATTCTACAATAAATAATTATATTAACATGGAACCAATATCCCACCATATACCATGGCCAACACTTTTCACCATGGAACATTATACCATGGGTGCAACATGCTACTTTGATTTATATACACATGTGTGAAGCATAAAACAAAAATGGAAAAAGGAAAAGAAAAACAGAAAAGGAGGAAAGGGAGAAGGCCTCGCAGCCGGCTCGGCCTGCTCGGCCCGCAAGCTAGCCCTGCTTCACGCGTAGGCTAGCCCAACTCGCGCGACCGAGCAACCAGCCCAGCAAGCCAGCCCAGCGCGCGCTCACGCCCGCGCCCGTCTGCCCCACTAGCTGCCGATGCCACCGGACCCCACGCATCAGCCACTCCCCGACACAGTGTCTTCTTCCTCCCCACGCCGGCACCTCCTCCGACCGAGTCCCGACCAAAACGACAGGCGTGGGCCCGGGGTCACACGAATCACCTGGCCCTGTCCCCTTGGCGCCGTGCCCACGCAACCCTTGCGCCAACCACCCACGCCCGCGATACCGTCCGATGCTAATGGCGCATCGCCAGCCGGCCGCCCCGTCCGCCATGGATGAAGCTCGGACCCCGGGGCTATAAAGCGACGCCTAGAGCGCCCTAGGGATTCCTCAGCCCACGATGCCGCCGCTCGGTGGCCCAACCGCCCGCACCGCACCGAGAGAAGAGGGCCAAGAGGGAAATTCGAAAGAGGGGAGGCGAGCAGTGAGCTCGGAGACGCCGATCACCGAAGCCGGAGCGCCGCCCTGAGCGCCTACCCCGACGACGCGCCTCGCCACCGAACCACCACCGAACGCCGCCAGCACCACTCGGTGAGTCCTTTTGCTGAGACCTCCTCCTCGCCCTTGGACGCCATAGCAGAGCACGCGCACGCCGCACTCACGATGCCGCCGTCATGGTGTGGCCACCACTTGCGCACCCGGCCGCCTCGCCGGACTAGGAAATAGCCGTAGCACCACCGTGACGCTCAGAGGATAGTCGCGTAGACCAAGACCCCGATAGCCGGCCGCAGCGCCTTGGCCACGAGCACCAGACCACTGGTCGGAGCTCCGCCATGCACCACCACCGTGCGCAGACTCTGCCACGCCCTATGGTCGTCGTCGACGCTATACCCTATCTCCCGCTAGCTGTCTGAAAGGAAACAGGGCACCAGGACCCCTGGAACAGCCCCGAGATGCCTCGTCGGTGAGCACCGCCATGACCGAGTCGCCGACCACCATGGCCAATGCCCTAGGAAGCCCTGGCCGTCACCTTGACCCCACCACCGTACACGTCGAGGCCTGGTGAAGCTTTTCCCCACCTCAATTGGACGCCAGCGCTGCTGTGGGAGCTCGCCGGTGAGCACACCACCGGCGGGAACACGCCGGGGAAGGAAGCAGAGGATTCCCCTCACCGGCCGCTCACACCTACACTCGGTGCACATGGACCAGGCCAGAGGGAAGAAGGATAGACTCGGTCCACCGAAGACCCAGCCTACGGTCCATGGACCGTGAACACAAGTCCACTGTGAGCCACGCAGTGTGGGCTGAACTGTGGACGAAGCCCAGTGGAGGCCCTTGGCTACGACGTGGCAGCGCCACAGCATGCCATGTGGTGGGCCAAAGCCCAGCCCATATCTAGGCCCAACCGGCCCAGTTTGGACCCGGTCTGTGTTGACTGTTGACCGGTCAATGTTGACCGATTGACCGAACCCACATATCAGCGGCACAGAGACTCTGGACCCACTTGTTAGTAAGTGACGTCATGCTGACGCCATGACGACGTCATGTGGGTCCCACCTGTCAGTAACAAACACAGCCGAGGTGATGTCATGATGACGTCACGGTGACGTCAGCTACTGACGTCAGCTGCCCTGGCCCCACCTGTCAGTGACTGTGATCCGTTGACCGTTGACTTGCCCGTTGACTTGACGTTGACTTTGACCGAACCCACAAGTCAGTGACCCAAGAGCCTCTAGCCCCACCTGTCGGAAACGATGACGTCGATGACGTCATCTGACGTTAGCAGGACCCCACTTGTCAGCTCAGAGCCGAGATGATGACGTCATGCTGACGTCACGATGACATCAGCATGCCACGTGGACCAGTCACAGCAGCCTTTTTCCCATTTTCAGAGATGATTTAAACTTTGGAAATTCATAACTAATTCATATGACCTCAGAAAAATATGAAACTAGGGCCAAAATTCATCTAAAATCGAGCTTTACGTAATGAACCCATGTTTGAGTGCATTTGGTTCTTTTGAATTTTCATTGCTTCTTTGTGCTATTCTATAAACGTCGCTAACGCGACTATAATTCGAACATATGCAGACTCGGAGGAGAACCAGATGGACGAGGATCGTGAGTACCGTGGGGAGTACGGAGACGACTACACTGAAGGTGCCACATCCCACCCAATCTCGTAGCACCTACTATGCATGGCTAATATAGAACTGCTATTGCTTTACTTTATTGATATATTCACACTATGATAGGACTTGCATGGTAGTATGCTTACTTGATGGCCTTTACCTTGACACAACCTTACCCCTGCATACCCTGCTATTAGGCTAGACACACGCTTACTGCTATATTTCATTGCTTATGCTTATACTATGCTTATACTACATTAATGCAGGGTGGAAACTGGTGTTATCTGGACTATGGGGAGAGTGCTGCGTGTGTGACTTGGGTGTGTGGAGGGTGAGGGTTGTGTCGACCAAGTTGGAGTATACGACGAGCCTGGGGCAAGTCTTGCCATAGGGTGCTACCTGGGCACCCTTGGAAATGGATACATGTGGTGGGTAAATGGTATATGAGGTGGTCCTGGGTGTGAACCTGTGATGGGAGGAGCCCGGGATGAAGGTGCTGTGGTGGGAGGACTTACTAGTACTCAGATTCACCGGGAAGCCTTATGTACCACTCGCCCTATATGGTGCGGGACGGCTGGACTACTTGGTAGGATATTGCCACTACTGCTAGGTTGATAGCGGACAGTGTAAGGAGGTACGGGGCGCGGAGGATTTCCCCCACACCCTTCCAAGACTTCATGGAGACCTTGTGGACCTGGCTCATGACTCACAGTTTCAGCCACCCCAGACTAAACTTGGGGTGTACCAGGGCTGAATGGTAGAGTGGCATTATCCTAGGCTAGCAAGCGGCTGGAATCAGCCCAGTTGACGACGGTCAGCGAAGAAGGCAGATCTTGTGGTTATGTAAAACCTCTGCAGAGTGTATGGTTGATCGATCGATACATGTGCCGACTTGTCGGCTATGGACCTTTCCTGGGTTTCGCTTAAACTAGGTAGAGAGATGAGTCCTTCTCTTCTTCCCCCGTAAGAGAGTGTCGGTCGTAGCCAGGGGCTACGGGCCATGAGACAGTGCCGAGAGGGAGTTGGCCTATCGACTGAGCGATGGTATGGTGATGGTGTGGAGATGGTGGTATATTGATCCTAGGATCGAAATCTGGCTCTGGACGGGAATGGGGTGGAATGTGTGTGGGAATGGTGTTAAAACTTGACCAACTATTATTATATACTTGATATGCTAAAACATAGGAAACCCCAGCCTTATAGGTTCCTTTTGACTATATCCAACATGCATCCAATTTCCACAAAGCAATGCTCATAGGGTGGGAGTGGCCAGTACAAATCGTACTGATAAATTTTGGCACACAGGTTCTGCTGAGTAGTATAGCTCCGAGGAGTTTGACGGTTGAGGGGTTCGTTCCTACGCTCGAGTTTGGCGATCTTATCTTCAAGCTGTTCTGAATGAATGCTACTTTTGATTCCGCCAATGCGGCGATGTAATAAATTATGTAATTCCGCACTATTTGTACTCTGATATTATCGTTGTATGGATGTGGTATTCGACTGGAAATTTGGGTAATATGATCTACAACGGTCTTATTACACTTCGACTCTGTGGATTTCCCTTCGTGGAAATCAGGTCGCTTCAATTACCATGACCTAACTTAATTGCCTCTGCAAAACACACGTTAGTCATAGTAATCACATATTGTCATTAATCACCGAAACCCAACTAGGGGCCTAGATGCTTTTAGTGTACACTTGGTGCTGTTGGCACATTTGCAAAGGAGAAGAAGTTGGTGAAGAAAAGGAGTTGAAAGCGCTGGTCACATGGTGACCGAACGCGTCCAACATGTGGACCGGACGTGTCCGGTATCTAACCCATGCTCGGGCAAGTGCTGCAGATGAGACTAGACATGTCCAGTATTCGAACTTAGGCTTGGCTGTGTTCGCTGTGTTGACCGGACTCTGTCGTTGAAAGTGACCGGACTCTGCTAGTTCACTATTCATCGTCCGGTCAGAGGACGTGAAGCACGCGGTTGTGTGGACCTGACACAGGGGTGCATCCGGTCGGCGATACCGGACACGTCCGGTCATGGTTCAGAGGATCTGGGAGCTCTCTGGACTCGACCTGACGCTGCTTCACCTGCGTCCATTTGTTTTCTAGCGTCGCGTCCGATCGTGTCTGTCAGAGCGCGCAGAGAGATCCGTTGGGCACCAACGACTATTTGTTTTGAATGGGACATGTGGCAAGCGGACTATGACCGGGCGCGTCCGGTGTGCACGAGCAGTGCGTTCGGTCGATGCACAGAAAAGTGTAACAGCTCTATTTTGCCTTTGGGCTATAAATAGAGGGGGTGTCTCGGCCATGGCTGAGGTTGAGCACCTAGGGGGACTTGGTGTCCATGCTTGAGAGTGCTTGGGAGCCCTCCAACTCACTTATGCTTGCTAGATCACGAATCAAGAGCTAGTGAGTGATTCTAGTGTGATTGCATCGTGAGGTTGCATCGAGTGGCACTAGGTGATCAAGTTGCAAGCCGGTGGTGCTTGTTACTCTTGGAGGTTGCCACCTCCTAGACGGCTTGGTGGCTTCTGACTCCATTGAAGCACACAAGAAGATTGTACGGTGCTCCGGAGGAGGATTTGTGAGGGGGATTGTGCTCACCCCGCGGGGATCGCGAAGAGCAACTCTAGTAGAGCATATCATTGAGCTGGCCTCACTTTTGGGGTAGGTTCTTGCAGTACCCGACGTGCGGGCTTGGCGGGTGATGCTAATTAGCCACCGAACCACCAAGTGAGCGGTCGACATAATGGAGACTAGCGTGTTGGCAAGCACGTGAACCTTGGGATAAAATCATCGTGTCATCCTTGTCTTCCCGTTGGTTTGCATCCCCTTTACACAAGCTTACAATTACTTTCATATACATTGTGCTTGTGTAGTTGCTCTTGTAATTAGCTAGCTTGTGTAGCTTGCTAGTTACCTTGTTGCTTGTGTAGCATAGAAGTAGCTCCCTTGCGTGGCTAATTTGGTTTTAGTAAACTTGTTAGTCACATTGCTTAGTTTGTGTAGCTAAGTAATTTGCGCTCTCTAATTTGGCATTGGTTGCCTTGTTATTGAGCATTGCTAGTGAGCTTAGGAGTTTTGTGCTTTCGCTTACTAGATTGTATAGGAGCTCCCTCGGTTGTGCAAAGTACTAGTGCATAGGTTTGGGTGACCTTGCTCTAGAATTATTTAGGTGAGCTCTAGCTAGCCCGGCACCTTAGTTGCTTAATTAGGATCTTTGTAAGGTGTTTGTGAACTTAGATAGTGGGGTGTAGTCTTGGCTAGACCGATAGTTTTAATTCCGCATTTGTTTCAGTTAGCCGACGCATTTAATTTTTAGAAAGGACTATTTAACCCCCCTCTAGTCCGCCATCTCGACCCTACACATGCGCTTGGGGATGCGACAACAACGTGGATCATCCACCTCCGCACAAGCTCTTGTCAGGATACGGGCCATCGTGCGCCATGCGTGGCCTCGTTAGGGCTACAACCACCATCACGTGCGCCCTTGGCCAGATCCTAACTAAGAGAGGGAGGGATGATGGGGGAGAGGGTGTGGGGTGAGTGGGCAGGGAGTCAGGGAGAAAAAGGGAAGGTTAGGGTTTCCTCTATTATAATATAGTACGAGGTTTTTAGTAGATCCGATGGTTATTAACAGGATGGTATAAATTAACAAAGATGAGTCTCTTAAGCCCTTGTTTAGTTCACCAAAACTCCCAACTTTGGCACTATGCAAAAAGAAGATTCTCCGTCACATCAAACTTGCGGTATATGCATGGAGTACTAAATGTTGACGAAATCAAAAACTAATTGCACAGTTTGGTTGTACTTTGCGAGACGAACGTTTTGAGCCTAATTAGTCAACGATTGGACAATTATTATCAAATAAAAACAAAACGTTACAGTGTAGCTACAGTGCCGACGAATTCAGCCGGCGCCGAATCTGGCCGGAACTAAACGCGGCCTAAGAGGGGTGGATGCACAATAGGTGCATAGGGGTACATTTGTGCAAAAATACTAAGTACACATCCACCCTTTAATCCATCGTATATGTATAATACATTGTTAGGTAGCATAGCTACACAAGGTTATGACAATCTAAGAATCTTAGTGAACTCTCTATCTAACTTGTTGAGACAAACAATCACCATCACTTTAAACTTGTTTATTTGTTGCTGAAATTAGTTTTGATCTATGGCTACTGTGAGAATGCTTTTCACTTTTTCAGCAATAAATCATGTGAACACCAAGCTTCGAAACAAGATGGGTGATCAATACTTGAGTGATTGTTTGATCACATTTATTAAGCTCGTGAGTTTTTCCGATGTGTCAGCCACAAAGATATCATTAAACGCTTCCAAGAATGGAGGAACTACTTGTGAAGATTTAGTTTATAATCCCTTCATTCCAAATTAAAAGTCATTTAGGATTTTTTCCAGATACATAACAAAAGCTGTGTACATAGAAAAACCAAAACGATTTATAATTTTGAATGGAGGGAGGATTATGATAATTTATAAGATTTAGTTGCAAACTTATAATGTGAACATTCAACTTGTTCCATTTATATATATTGTGATAACTATTTTATCATCATTTAATGACCAAGTTATATCATTTAAATATCAATGATGGTCTGTACACCAAGACTAAAGTTCTAGATCCACCGTTGCTTAATATGTTGATGCTGAAAGAAGAGAGAGTCTTCAAGCATCGAGTCATCACCTTTGTAGCGAGCGATGCTGACTTCGAGGCAAGAAGATGACTCGATGCTAGCTAAATAAAAAATGATTTCTCAGATGGTTGACGGATAGTTAACCAAGCGCAAGAAACATTGATGGTTCTCTGAGCGGAGGACCTAGGATTTTAGCATAAGGTACGCCCCACAAAAAAATTCTCATGTAATTCAGTAAAATCATTTTCAATTCGGTAAAACCACACGCATTAATAACATGACAAATCTTAAATTCAAAGAATAAACTAGAAACTACGACAAAATTACAATATAAAAAGTTCAAATGAAATACAAATAATTTAAAATATAGCCATAAAAAGGGCTTATAATACTACTTGTCGTACTTATTTATCGGTGCTTTCTGAATGCCACCGGTAAAAGCAATATCAATCGCAGTTTATAAAATAACTCATATGATATGTTATCTTCTAATACTAATGTTAGGCGAACTACAAACCAATGTCTAATAAATGATCTGGCTAATCTCCATGATACAAAACTAATGTTGGAGTGCCAACTTTGTAAAGGGGACATGAGTACATGACATTATACGGTTTTCATTCCATTTCATGGCGTATCTCACACGACACGACAAGATGGGATGAAAAAATTGCAAAATAAATGATGAAATATATTATTTATATAATCTCAAGTGGATAAAAATTTAAAAAAATAAAAACAAAGACTCATCTAAGGTCT
The DNA here is from genome assembly GCF_019320115.1 of Miscanthus floridulus. Classification (NCBI taxonomy): domain Eukaryota; kingdom Viridiplantae; phylum Streptophyta; class Magnoliopsida; order Poales; family Poaceae; genus Miscanthus; species Miscanthus floridulus. The sequence continues at coordinate 33,183,954 of NC_089589.1, read as the reverse complement.
CATGAGACACACCAAGAGGGGATAAAAAGATAAAAAAAGTAAACGGTGAAGTATAAAGTTTAAAGTTAAATTTAAATGGGACAGAGAAAATAAAATTGTAAAATAGCATTGTATAATATAATATCACTTTTATTTGCCATTATATTTCAGGACGTGTCTCACAGGTGCACAACAACGTGTGATAGAAAAACTAGAAAATAAATAAAGAACAAAATATATCATAGATATAGTCATTAATATCAAGAGACGATAAAAGATCAGAAATTAAAAACTACTTGTAACTAAGATTTCACGGGACACAAAATAGGCAAACTAAAGAAAGAAATATATATATTATCTATATAGGTATTTTTTAAAGGGGATATATAAAAATAGAAAATCAAAACAAAAAATGCTGCTCCGGAGGATTGAACTAGCGTCCTTGTGGATGATAGGCAACAGACTTACCACTGGCTAAGAAGGAATACAATTAATTTTATTTGCAAATTTCGATATCAAAAGGAGTATAATCCAGTGTTAAGTACAAGGCTGGCCCCACAGGGTATGCTATGGCCCACCTGGCATACCCCGCGGGTCCACGCGCCCAGACAGGTTTGGCCCCACATGCTCATGCACCTTGATGTCGTCTCGATGCTGAACATTGTGTGGTACCGGTAGGAAGAGCTTCGAGCATCGGTGTTGATGGCATGCGCATTTTTTTTTTTTTTTTGCATCGAGTACACTGTGAGTAGTCTAAGACGTCAGCTTCTCAAGATAATAGCCTTATTTTCAGAGGGAGACGATATTGTCATTTGGTACCTCCGTAAATAAGCTATTCGTCTCTGAAAATCATTATGTATCTATAGAGATAGCTTCACTTTTTGACGGACTCTGAAAATCAAAGGAACTATCTCCTAAAATTGTTTTGTAGTTCTGATCTGTTCAGTCACAAGCACCGTACCAGACAACGGAACTGTCGACAAGCACGTTTCTTTCTTGCCACAATTCATTCATATACGTGAGACTTCTATCTCGAAAAATTCCGCTCCAATCATGTACTCCCTTCATCCAAAGTACAAGTCATTTTAACTTTTTTAGAGAGTCAAAACATATCAAATTTAACTAAGTTTATATAATAAAATAGAGAGAATTCTTTATTTGACACTGAGAAAATGAGTCGTTCCTTTCTTGGCCCTGAAATTTTCTTCGTTCCCTATTTGACACTCACTTCAACTTTCATCCCTAATTTGACACTACCGTCAAATCCGTTTGCTAACGGCGTTAACTGGCTGTTAAAAAGACGTTTTTGCCCCTAGAAAAAAAGCGGCGAAGCAAATTTGAGAGGAAAAAAACCTGCGCCCGCCTCTGATGCATGTGCCCAGCTGCAAAAAAAAAGGCACAAGTTTTTTTTTTCTCTCAAATTTGCTTCGCCACTTTTTTCTAGGGGCAAAAACGTCTTTTTAACAGCCAGTTAACACCGTTAGCTAACGGATTTGACGGTAGTGTCAAATTAGGGATGAAAATTGAAGTGAGTATCAAATAGGGAACGAAGAAAATTTCAGGACCAAGAAAGGAACGACTCATTTTTCCAGTGTCAAATAAGGAATTCTCTCAATAAAATAATAATATTTATGATACCAAATAAATATCATTAGATTTTTTATTAATTATATTTTCATAGTATACCTATTCGATGTTATAAATTTTTGTAATTTTTTTTATAATTTTGATCAAACTCGACTCTGGTAAAAAGTTAGAATGAGTTCCGAACCTTCGATAGCTTAACGCGCTCCTCCATCTTTTTTTAAATGAAACTGATGTGACTTGACTCTCCATCACATGAGCTCAAAGTCTTCAGTCTCGACAAGCAGAACAAGCAACCTAATTATCCACACGCGTTGTGCCAGCAATTCTAGTCTAACTTAGATAATCTGTTGAAATTTGTGGGCCGTTAGCTAGAGTACCGCTCCCTTCATCCATAAAAAAATACAATTATGATATCTGTGCTGGTCATTTAAGTTCAAGTTTAACCAAATTTATAGCAAATAATATTAACATTTTTATATATCTAAATAAATTTATTACGAGAATATATTCTATAACTAATCTAATGTCACTTATTTTGTATAAAAACGTTTGTACTTTTTATATAAATTCAGTTAAAGTTCAGACTATTTAACTTCTCAAAATCTGAGAATTACATTTTTTTTTGTGTACGGAGGTAGCAGTAGTTTAGCTTCACCAACCGATAAAAAAAGGACATTCTATTATATATCACGTGTTGACCTAATATAACGAAGAAATAATGCTATATATGCAGAGGTCAGTTGCGAAGCTAGCGTTGAATTGACCGTGATGCACGCTACAAGGATATGTTTTTTTTTTTGGAACTGCTACAAGGATATCAGCCTGTTCAGTTGGCTGGTTCATATTGTTGCTGGTTCGTGAAGAAGTTCTGCTGGCTGGTTTGTGTGAGAGAAAAATACTATTCTGACTGAAAATTTACGATCGTTTACGACAAGCCACAGCCAAACGAACAGGCTGTCGGTTAGGCATTGGATTTTTTTCTCAGCCTGGTGCATTGGGAAATGTGATTTTAGTTGAACCCATAGAGATCTGCTCCCTCGGTCACAAATATAAGTCCATGCATGTTGGTTCTAAGTGAAAATTTTTATTATACCAACGTTTATAAAAAGTTTTACTTGAATGAAAAAAGAGATATATATTATGAAACTATTTTATGTGTTGTCAATGCACATACAGTTGTAGATGGTAAACATCAAGGTTAATAAAAGATTTGACTTAGAATAAATTTAAATGAACTAATGTTGACGATATGAAGAATTAGTATATAAGCATAGCACCAAGACAAAACAAGGTGTTTTCCTTACATACGTGGTTGCAGGGGCGGATCTAGGATAAGCTCCTCGCGCGGGGGGGGGGGGGGGGGGGGGGGGGGTGGGGTGTCTAAATAATGAAGATTAGGGCTAGAGTTAAAAAAATAATGGTGATTTAGAGGCTAATGAACAGTATTTTACATGTGATTTAAGGCTCCCGAGGGGGGCTGCAGCACGGGCAGCCCCCCTGGACCCGCCACTGCGTGGTTGCACCTATATGGCCAAATAAAAGATACCACATCCATCATGAAATATAAGGGATCTAAGTTTGAGCGAAGTGAAATAGTCACCTTAAATTTGATCGAGTTTATATAAAAAAGTATTGACATACCACATCAAAGAGATAAATCATGAAAATATATTTTATAATGTGTCTCGTGATGCTTATTGGTATCATAAATATTATTGTTCTTTTATACAAGTTTAATCAAACTTAGAATAGTTTGACTTAGTACAATGAAAATCCATTATATCGCATGATGAAAGCAATACTAATGCTATGAAGAGGTTGGCATATTGGGAGCAAAAAATAAGCCCTAAAGTGGCACGCATATTCAAAATCAAAATTGATGAGTTTTACTATCACTACCAGAATGGTGGAGTTCTCCTAGTGTTTTAAGTAGTAATAAGAATACTCCCACCAGTTCTAGCATATGAGAATCCTCACTAGGAGGTATTTAGTAAGGAAAAGTTTATTAAAATGCTGAATGCTAAACACTAGGAGAACCCCACCTCACTAGTAGAAGCTTCAGTTTTTTGTTGTGTATGTTCATTATGGATATCCTAAAATGGTGGCTTAAAGTTTACACACTGATTATATATATCAATTATCACACGTTGAGAAACCGATCTTGGGATACCGTGCTTTTTGCTTTACTTGATGAACTTTTCTACGTTGATCCTTTCTTTCTCAACTAATGTCGCCGCTCTGAGCATCATCTACTTTTGATTGTTAGATAGTGCATCATCATCTATGATCCATTGATTTTTGGCGGCTCATTATTAAAGAGTTAATGCAACCGATGGATCCACTTTGGAATGGAGATACGAAAGATGGTTTGCGTTTGGTTCAGAAACAAGAAGGAATGTGATGGGCCCGTTCTAGTTTTCTAGAATAGGGTGAACACATGTCTCTATTTGGTTGAGGGATAAGGATGCCCCTGATTTATGTTTGGTAGAGGGATGAGAAGGGATTGCATGGATGGCAATTTTTGGTCCGATTACTTACCATTAAGTAGGCCCTACCTATCAATCTCCTTCCTTTCGTCCGACCTGATATTCTTCCTTTTCGCTAGGCCTCTACCCATTCGATGGGCTTGACCGTGCCACCCAGGCTGGCCCCTACCCATCCACGGCGCCTTTCTGATGTGGGGCTTGCCCGTGCCACTCACCCGGATGTGCCACCCACCCAACAACATGAGCCACCACCCACCCTGGCCCTCACCCATCCATGACGCGCCCAAATGGTGGGTTCTAAATTATTCCAAACTGCTATATCTGGATCGTTATGATATAGTGGTAAGGGTTGCTATATCAATTACGGCCACTACTAATGTTATTTAGTAGTACCCTGCCAGTAAGAAAAAAGTATTTTTGTTCTCTATCATCTTCCGCCAATGTTTCTACGAGTCGGTTTAATGGCACATTTGGTGCCATGACTGGCAAAGCTAGTTTTTGGCGCTCTTGCTCGAATGTCACACCCAATTTTAAGGATAAAATTGAATGCACTAACTCATGTGTGCCCAGGGATCAGTCACACACATAAGCTGACAAATTATAAAAGAGTATCATCACAGTGTATCTTACATTACGATAATAACATAACTTAGTCTTACATATCACAGCGGAAAATAAAAAGATAACTCTCTCTCGTGAAACACCATCACAGGGAAGGTCAACTGGTTGATCACAAGCCTAATAATCCTCAGGAAACTCCTCATACACGTTGTCATCTGTTACCCATCCAGGATTTTTATCCAAATATAGAAAGTGAACAAGCGTAAGTACTTCCCGTACTTAACAAGATAACATGGGGTTATGAAGCTCAAGAAGGATGACACTGGTTTACTGCAGTTAGCACTTTTAGTAAGTCAAGATTTTATTATCAAGTTTAATCAAGTTATGCTTAAGCTCCCATTTAAACCCACATAAGTAGATATTAGAATCATTTGCATCATAATGTCATCGTATACAATCATAAATGAACCACAATGAGTAACCATTTATTCTGTGAGTTTTCCGGTCCGCTCGTGACCGTGAGCACGGCTGTTATAACATTTTGTAACCCTCTGCAGAGGTGGTGCACATTCACCGCGAGTCGTGATTCCCATATGCCCGGGTTAATTACTCCCATGTCACTGCCAAGGTGAGCGGGCAGGGTACACTATGAAGCCATTTCATAGGTTTCTCTAACAAGTTAGGGCCGCTAGGTTTCCTCGGCAGGCAGATGTAGGAACCCCCCTTTCCTATGGCACATATCCATCACGGCTATACACATAGGGACAGAGGCAGCCCTATACCCAACGTGGCAAGCCCCTCTTGTGCCATAAAGGTAACCTCTAACAAGCTACAAAAGGTCCTATTACTGAGCTAAAGCCAGAGCCATATGACTCTCATGGTTGCACTGTCAGTCCCAGCTTTTGCCGATAGATAAGTCCTTATGGAGGGCCGGAAGCAACATGATCAAAAGTCATTTGCACCTTCGCCCTATGGATCAGTTGTTATGATTCATGTTATACTTTTAGTTCCATAGAACCATTCACCATCATATAGATCATGTTCAGTTAGAGCACTAGCAATCTACCCATATGAAATTAACCCATAGGAGTCAAGGGAACAAGTCATCAAATGATTAGAATGTCCTTATGGTTATCAAAGTTAGACACATGCACATGAGTAAATGATTAAAGTGAATAGGACATCAAGGTAGGCCCATGCTATACTTGCCTTGGTTCACAAACTCTTGCTGGTCCTGCTGGTCATCGAAGAACTCTTGATCTCCAACGTTCTCCTCACCGTCTGAACACGACCAACACGGCAACATACAACATTCCACAGGCATTCATGCAAAGCAAACAACCCTACAGTTAGAACAGTACACCAATAGTATAGAAAACAAGATAAAATGTTTATGAAAATAATCTACGTCTCGCTACGATCACGTCAACGCGAAGTTCACGAAAATCGGAGCTAAAACGCGAAAGTTAGGAATTAAACGGGGTTTTCTATAGCTCTTTATTAATTAAACCTAATCATGAAATTTAAAATTTGCAAACTTGATTAACAGTGGTACTAACACGTAGATTATGAAATTACAAAGCTAACGCAATTTGAACGGATCAATTCGGAGCTAAAACAAAGTTTTTATGAGCAAAACAAATCTAGTGGCGTTTCTGTAAAATACTGAAAACGTATTTTGAACTAAAACAGTGCACTTTACGTTTTCAAAACAAGAAAGCGTACTCTGGAAACTACGCTAGGGGTGGCGGGTTCAATTCACTCGAAACCGAGGGACTCTTTACCAAAGTTACACGCGAAAGGGTATCTTCTAATCCTGGCCGTAGATCTGGAGATGGACGGCTTGGATCGGCTCTGGGGAAGGAAGAGAAGGGGGGTCCGGCTGGCACAGTGACACCGGCAGCAAGCTCCATGGCTGGCGGCGTGGAGGTCACCGGCGCGTGCGGTTAGGGGCCTACGGGCCATGGTTCGAAGAACCGAGAGCACCGGGGAGTAGCGGGGGTTCTCACGAACCCGTCCAGGCCGAGAAGGTGGCCGGAGGGCGCGGCTAGTGAGGTGGCGGCCATGGCCGGCGGCAAGAGCACACGAGCACACGCGGCTAAGGCTCTAGAAGCCATGAAACGAGAATTAAAATGCACGGGAGGAGAGAGGGGGGTACGGCGAAGCTCACAGCGGGGAGAAACGGGGTCGACGGCGGCTCGGAGTCGGCGATTCACGCGGAGGGCGGACTACGGATCCCGGCGACCTTCGGCGCTGCGGTTTTTGGCGTCCTCGTGCACGGGCGGGCGTGAAACTGGAACAGGGAGAGCAGCAGGGGTGCGCTTGGGGTCACGGCACCCTTTAAATGAGGCCAGGGAGCGGGGAGGGGCGTTCCCACGATCGAAGACGTGGGCGCGGCGGCGGTTGCGCCTGGCGTGCGAGGGAGGTTGGGGGCGGCTCTGACGGGTGGGGCCGGGATGGCAACGGCTACGGTGCGGGGCAGTTGAGGCGCGGTGCGGCGGCAGCGGTTGCCTGGCCCAAGCTGGGCCGGCCCAGGAAGGGAAGAGAGGGAGGGTGAGCGGGCCGCGGGAGGGCTAGGCTGGTGTGCTGGCGTGGGGGAAAAGGGCCACGGGCCGAAAGCAAGGAAAGGAGGAGGAGAAAAAGAATTTTTGCCTTTTCTTTTCCAAATAGATTTCCAATCTCATTTTCAAGTTGAATTTGAATTCAATTCCAATTCTAGTCAAAGCTAATCATTACAAAAACAATGTGCAATAGCATGAATGCATCAACATGTTACTAACCTTATATTTGATTTTAATTTCTCAAAAAATTATTAATTTGCTATATTTGAATGCACACATAATAACATAATTAAATTAAATTTGCTTATTTTAAAAGAATGAAATTTTTAGATGTTACAATTCTACCCCCCTTAAGATGAATCTCATCCTCGAGATTTGGGTGATTGCTTATTCAAACAGTTGGGGATAAGACTTTCTCAGATCCTCTTCTCTTTCCCAAGTAGCCTCATCCTCTGTGTACCGATTCCACAGCACCTTGCACATCTTTATAGTTCGGCTTCTTGTAACTCTTTCGGCAGTTTCCAAGATCTTTATCGGATACTCTTTATATGTAAGATCTTCCTTAACAACAAGCTCTTTCAAAGGAATCTGCTCTTCTGGTACCCTCAAACACTTTTTCAATATAAAAATATGGAACACATCATGCACACCTAACAAACTCTCAGGCAGTTCCAACTGATAGGCTACTTCTCCACACCTCTCTAGGATCTTAAAATGTCCTATATACCTTGGTGCCAACTTTCCCTTCATATTGAATCTTTTCACACTTCTCATTGGTGACACCTTCAAGTACACATAATCTCCAACTTCGAAAGTCAGTTCTCTTCTGCGAGTATTAGCGTAACTCTTCTGTCGGGAATTAGCCACTCTTAAGTTGTCTCTAATCATTCTCACTTGTTCTTCCGTGTCTCTAAGGACATCGGGTCCAAACACTTGAGTTTCTCCAGTCTGATTCCAGAACAAAGGCGTTCTACATTTACGTCCATACAACGCCTCAAAAGGTGCCATCTTGAGACTCTTCTGGTAACTGTTGTTGTACGAGAACTCAGCATAGGGCAAACTCTTGTCCCAACTTGTAGCATACTGTAGTGCACAAGCTCTCAACATATCTTCCAAAATCTAGTTGATCCTTTCAGTCTGTCCATCAGTTTGCGGGTGGTAAGCATTACTGAAATTCAACTTTGTCCCCAAAGATCTATGTACTTTATGCCAGAATTGCGATGTAAACTGAGTGCGTCTATCCGACACAATTTTCTTGGGAACACCACGTAAGCACACTATTCTTTCCATGTACAACTCTGCTAACCTTGCACCCGTATAGGTAGTCTTGACTGGTAAAAAGTGAGCAACCTTGGTGAGTCGATCCACTATTATCCATATTGAATCATAACCTCTTTGAGTGCGGGGCAAACCTACGATAAAATCCATACCAACTTCTTTCCATTTCCATTCAAGAATCTTCATTGGTTGTAACAACCCTGCAGGTCTTTGATGCTCAGCTTTCACTCTTTGACAAGTGTTAGACAAAGCCACATACTCTGCCACATCTCTCTTCAAACCATACCACCAATACTTCTCCTTGAGATCCAAATACATCTTCGTACTTCTGGGATGTATAGAATAAGCAGACTCATGGGCCTCTTGTAGAATTGCATCATGGATAGCCTTCACTTCAGGTATACATATCCTTTTCCCAAACCAAAGAGTACCATTCTCATCCATCCTGAATCCTGGTGCCTTTCCAAGCACTACATTCTCTGCTATCTCTTTTAGTTTTTCATCGTCCAATTGACCTTTGCGCATCTCTTGTTCCAATGTAGGCTCTATCACCAATTCCATTGCATTAGTGACAAAACTCAAGTTGAGATGATCCATTTCAGCACACAACTCTGCTAACATAAATGTCATCCCAAGTCCATTAGCATAACTCTTCCTGCTAAGTGCGTCAGCCACGACATTTGCCTTTCCTGGATGATAATGCACTTCTAAGTCATAGTCTTTGATCAATTCTAACCAACGACGTTGTCTCAGATTCAGATCTGATTGGGTAAAGATATACTTCAAACTCTTGTGACCTGTATAGATATCACTCTTATGCCCAATTAGATAATGTCTCCAGATTTTCAAAGCATGTACCACGGCGGCCAATTCTAAGTCATGAGTAGGGTAATTCAACTCATGCTTCCTCAATTGTCTAGATGCATATGCCACCACTCTTCCTTCTTGCATAAGCACACATCCAAGGCCCAAACGGTATGCATCACAATATATAGAGAAGTTCTTGCTTAAGTTGGGCAAAATCAATACTGGAGCTGTAGTCAATCTCTTCTTTAGCTCCTCAAAGTTTGCCTGGCATTTATCCGACCATACATACTTGGCATTCTTTTCCAACAGAGCTGTCATAGGCTTAGCAAGTTTGGAAAAACCTTCAATGAACCTCCTGTAGTATCCATCCAATCTCAAAAAGCTACGAATCTCACTTACATTGGTTGGTGGCTTCCAATTCAACACATCTTGTACTTTGCCTGGATCCACTGCTATTCCACCATTGGAGACAACATGACCCAGAAAAGAGACCTCCTTCAACCAAAACTCACACTTGCTCCGCTTAGCGTACAACTTATGTTCTCTAAGCTTTTGCAAGACCAACCTTATATGTTCTGTATGTTCTTCTTTGGTCTTAGAGAATATCAGTATGTCATCAATGAATACCACCACAAATTTATCGAGAAACTCCATGAACACCTTATTCATCAGATACATAAAGTATGCAATTGCATTGGTCAATCCAAAAGACATAACGGTATACTCATACAAGCCATACCATTAGTGAATGTTGTCTTGGGGATGTTCGAGTTTCGAATCTTAAGCTGATGGTATCCTGGGTGGAGATCAATCTTGGAGAACACATAGGCTCCTCTTAACTGATCAAACAAATCATCAATCCTAGGCAAAGGGTATTTATTCTTGATTGTAACCTCATTAAGTGAACGGTAATCCACACACATCCATTGACTACCATCCTTCTTATCCACAAAGATCACAAGTGCCCCCCATGGGGAAGAACTGGGGCATATGAAATCTTTTTCTTGCAACTCTTTTAGTTGTTTCTTAAGCTCTTCTAATTTATTAACCCCCATTCTATATGGACATTTAGCTATTGGTGCAGTTCCAGGTAATAATTCAATAATGAATTCAATGTCTCGGTCAGGTGGCATACCTGGCAAGTCATCGGGGAAGACATCCGGGAACTCCTCCACAACACGATCTTGTTCATTGGCATCACCATCCAACTGATTCACCGTGGCTGTTGGCTGAGCTTGCACTATCACTTCTACATAGATTCTATCTCCATTGGGTGATGTCACAACAATAGATTTCTCTTGACACTGAATCACTGCCCGGTGTTGTTTCATCCAATCCATTCACAGAATAAGATCAATTCCTGCTATTCTCAACACAATAGGTTTCACTTTGAAGTCTACCCCCCTTAAGGAAATGCTAGTTGAGGGACTCCAATATGAAGCGGGCATACTACCTCCTAGTGAATTTACTTGTATGGGGTTTTTCATGGCACACAAAGGTATGCTATGCATTCTCACAAAAGCTTGGGAAATAAATGAATGCGAAGCACCGAAATCAAAAAGTACTGTAGTAGAGATAGAGTTGATGCTAAACGTACCCAACATGACCTTGGGCGTCTCCTGAGCTGCATCAGATGACACATAGTTCACCTTCGTAGTGTGAGGTGGTCGGGCGTTGAACTTCTGATTGCTAGTCTGGTTCTGAGGAGCTTGCTGGTTCTGCTTCTTTGGACACTGATGAGCATAGTGACCTACTTCTCCGTAGCGGTAGCATGCATTGGGTTATTGGGTGCACCACTCTTCACAGGAGCATTGTTGGACGGTCCCTAGCGTGTTGCCGGATTGCCAGTCTATTGCGGGGGACGCTGATTACCATACTGTTGCTGGTACTGAGGACGTTGCTGGAACTGGTTACATTGAGGATACTGACCATGGTTTCCCTGGTTAGATGGTCCTTGATTCCTTTATTGAAAACCCTACTAGGGATAGGCACGTGGGCATGTGTTGCTTCCTGAAGCTTGCCCTTGAAGCCTCCTCTTCTTGGCTTCCATCTCTTTGCGCTTATCGTCAATCACAATAGCGCGGTTCACCAAAGCCTGAAAGTTAGGGTAGGTGTTGGACATCAGCTAGAGCTACAGGCCATCATAAAGTCCCTTGAGAAAGTGGCGTTGCTTCTCCTTATCCTCAGCTACATCATTTGGAGCATAGCGTGACAGTTGAGCAAACTTGTCATGATACTCCACCACAGTCATGGATCCTTGTTTGAGGGACCTGAATTCCTCCTGCTTCAATTCCATGAGTCCATCAGGGATATGATAAGACCGGAAATTGTCCTTGAATTCCTGCCAAGTGATAGCAGGAGCGTTGTTGGGATGTCCATACTGGAAAGAATCCCACCAATCGTGAGCTGCTCCCTGGTGTTGACCAGAAACATACAATACCTTCTCAAGATCGTTGCATTGTGCTATGTTAAGTTACTTCTCCACAGCACACAACCAATCATCTGCCTCCATAGGGTCTGAGGCATGAGTGAACACCGGTGGGCGACCCTTCATAAACTCTCCACGCTTATCCCTAACCTGAACAGGCGGTAGTCCTCTTGCAGGTTCATTATCCAAGCGCTCAATCATAGCTTGCATCAATTGCGCTTGCATTTCCATTAATTGTTCCATGGTCACAGGTGGCGGTGGTGGTGGATTTATGAGAGCATCACGTCCACGACCACGGCCTCTACCTCTTCCTCCTCTTGCGACCATCTATTTTCCAACAAATGCGCAAATTTTAGAGATTTCAAAATTATAGAGAGCTTACAAAAGATAAGAAACAATGCTGAGAATTTTCTGGATAAGATTCCAAAAACAGCAGTTCAGTAAATCTATCATAACTTGAGTTTCAGAGATCCAACAGAGGTGTACCAAGAACGGTTGGAAAGATTAGGAGATCAGCTACAACTTTTATTTAGATCACTTTATAGATTCTGACATACACATGGTCAAAAATAGAGCTAAACCGAATCTGTTCTGGGTTCCAGTCTACGCAGGAACATCAACTTGTGATAGCTAGATCTCACAAACCTGAACAGATATTGACGTGATTCCAGAGACATTTGAAAGATACAGCTAGATATCCACAAAAATTTCAGAATTTTTGACAACCCAGATTTTGAGATACAACATAAAGATCACAGGCTGCTCCAGAAAACAGCACAACAGAGATAAGATAAAGCAAACCATTTGCATTAAGATTTCATCTAAACTTAAGGTTCCAATCTAAGGAAGTTGTGGACATGCCCACAAACTTCCAGCAACACAACCAAACTCCAAATCAACCAAGTTCACAATTAAAGACACAACAAGACTAGACATGATACTCGAACTAACAACGTAGTAACTTTTAACAAGGAACCTAACACCTATGGGGCGGTGTCAATCATGGTTAACGACCGGCGCTTCTTCTTGTAGATCGGTGGTTGCCCAAGTTGAGCACGTAGTTCATCAACTTGCTTCTGGAGGGGTCTCTCGGCCCTCTATGATGCACACAGCTCTCCTTTGACTTCTTCATCCACCCCCTGCATGGTATGGACATGCTACACTGTTGCTTCTAGAGTTGGGTCACTCTCTGGTGGAGCCAAGACCTGCCAAACACCCTCATGATCATTACGAGGAAGGAACCTGAAACGATCCTCCCTCATGGCCTCAAAACGATGGCCATGGTAGTAGATGTAGGCGTCCTACGCTACATCTTCCATGCCATCCAATGCATGGGCCCTCCTGGTAGTGGCACGGTGGATAATCTCCACCTCATGTCCATTCTTAATGTCATTCCAAGCAGTGACCACCAGCTCTACCTTCCAAAAGGTTGCCTCCAAAGGATGCTGGTACTCTACACAATGATAGCTGATGGAGGCGTGCAGATCAGGGTAGTAGTCATCCAGCACATGGGTGAGGAGGGTGTGGTAGTAGGCCATCTCAGGGGCTGGCTTGAAGTAATACTTGCACTTCCAGCCTATCTCCTCATCCACCACAGGGACAACTGGGGATGGCATTGGTGTAGGTGAAGTAGCTGATGACTCCTCGGGTGTAGCTACAACAGGATAGACCGGTGCAACAGCTAGAGTGGGAGCAGGTGCAGGTGTTGGGGTAGCCATCTCCTCATCGTCAGAGATGATCACAATCTCCTTCTCCGCCTGTGGAGCACGTGGGGTGAACAAGGCACGGTAGCCAGCAGTGCTGAGGCAGACAGTCTTCGGGTTATGAGACATCTATAGATTTAAAGTGAGATAGAATTAGAATAAAAAATTTTATATAATAGATTAAGGTATGAAAAGCATAAATGTTTTAATAAAATAACAAGAATAAGACAGTAAGCAAGAAACCAGAGGAGCAAAGATGCTAAAACGACCATTTCTAACTAGGCTTGCGTCCTACAGTCAACACGGCTCTGATACCAATTTGTCACACTCAATTTTAAGGATAAAATTGAATGTACTAACTCATGTGTGCCCAGGGATCAGTCACACACACAAGCTGACAAATTATAAAAAAGTATCATCATAGTGTATCTTACATCACGATAATAACATAACTTAGTCTTACACATCACAGCGGAAAATAAAAAGATAACTCTCTCGTGGAACACCATCACAGGGAAGGTCAACTGGTTGACCACAAGCCTAATAATCCTCAGGAAACTCCTCATACACGTTGTCATCTGTTACCCATCCGGGATTTTATCCAAATATAGAAAGTAAACAAGCGTAAGTACTTCCCGTACTTAACAAGATAACATGGGGTTATGAAGCTCAAGAAGGATGACACTGGTTTACTGCAGTTAGTACTTTTAGTAAGTCAAAATTTTATTATCAAGTTTAATCAAGTTATGCTTAAGCTCCCATTTAAACCCACATAAGCAGATATTAGAATCATTTGCATCATAATATCATCGTATACCACCATAAATGAATCACAATGAGTAACCATTTATTCTGTGAGTTTTCCGGGCCGCTCGTGACCATGAGCACGGCTGTTATAACAGTTTGTAACCCTCTGCAGAGGTGGTGCACATTCACCGCGAGTCGTGATTCCCATATGCCCGGGTTAATTACTCCCATGTCACTGCCAAGGTGAGCGGGCAGGATACACTATGAAGCCATTTCATAGGGTTCTCTAACAAGTTAGGGCCGCTAGGTTTCCTCGGTAGGCAGATGTAGGAACCCCCCTTTCCTATGGCACATATCCATCGTGGCTATACACATAGGAACAGAGGTAGGCCTATACCCAACATGGCAAGCCCCTCTTGCGCCATGAAGATAACCTCTAACAAGCTAGAAAAGGTCCTATTACGGAGCTAAAGCTAGAGCCATATGACTCTCATGGTTGCACTGTCAGTTCCAGCTTTTGCCGACAGATAAGTCTTTATGGAGGGCCAGGAGCAACATGATCAAAAGTCATTTGCACATTCGCCCTATGGATCAGTTGTTATGATTCATGTTATACTTTTAGTTCCATAGAACCATTCACCATCATATAGATCATGTTCAGTTAGAGCACTAGCAATCTACCCATATGCAATTAACCTATAGGAGTCAAGGGAACAAGTCATCAAATGACTACAATGTCCTTATGGTTATCAAAGTTAGGCACATGCACATGAGTAAATGATTAAAGTGAATAGGACGTCAAGGTAGGCCCATGCTAAACTTGTCTTGGTTCACAAACTCTTGTTGGTCCTGCTGGTCGTCGAAGAACTCTTGATCTCCAACGTTCTCCTCACCGTCTGAACATGACCAACACGGCAACATACAACATTCCATAGGCATTCATGCAAAGCAAACAACTTTATAGTTAGAACAGTACACCAACAGTATAGAAAACAAGATAAAATATTTATGAAAATAATCTACATCTCGCTACGATCACGTCAATGCGAAGTTCACAAAAATCGGAGCTAAAACGCGTAAGTTAGGAATTAAACGGGGTTTTCTATAGCTCTTTATTAATTAAACCTAATCATGAAATTTAAAAGTTGCAAACTTGATTAACAGTGGTACTAACACATAGATTATGAAATTACGAAGCTAACGCAATTTGAACGGATCAATTCGGAGCTAAAACGAAGTTTTTATGAGCAAAACAAATCTAGTGGCATTTGTGTAAATACTGAAAACGTATTTTGAACTAAAACAGTGCACTTTACGTTTTCAAAACGAGAAAGCGTACTCTGGAAACTACGCTAGGGGCGGCGGGTTCAATTCATCCGAAACCGAGGGACTCTTTAGCAAAGTTACACGTGAAAGGGTATCTTCTAATCCTGGCCGCAGATCTGGAGATGGACGGCTTGGATCGGCTCTAGGGAAGGAACAGAAGGGGGGGGGTCCGGCCAGCACAGTGACACCCGCGGCAAGCTCCATGGCCGGCGGCGTGGAGGTCACTGGCGCGCGCGGTTAGGGGCCTACGGGCCACGGTTCGAAGAACCGAGAGCACCGGGGAGTAGCGGGGGTTCTCGTGAACCCGTCCAGGCCGAGAAGGTGGCCGGAGGGCGCGGCTGGCGAGGTGGCGGCCATGGCCGGCGGCGAGAGCACACGAGCGCACGCGGCTAAGGCTCTAGAAGCCATGAAACGAGAATTAAAATGCACGGGAGGAGAGAGGGGAGTACGGAGAAGCTCACAGCGGGGAGAAACGAGGTCGACGGCAGCTCGGAGTCGGCGGTTCGCGCGGAGGGCAGACGGCGGATCCCGGCAACCTTCGACGCGGCAGTTTTCGGCATCCTCGTGCATGGGCGGGCGCGAAACTGGAACGGGGAGAGCAGCAGGGGTGCGCGCGGGGTCATGACACCCTTTAAATGAGGCCGAGGAGCGGGGAGGGGCGCTCCCACGATCGAAGATGTGGGCGCGGCGGCGGTTGCGCCAGGCACGCGCGGGGCGGGGGGGAGGTTGGGGGCGGCTCTGACGGGTGGGGCCGGGATGGCAGCGGCTGCGGCGCGGGGCAGTTGAGGCGCGGTGCGGCGGCAGCGGTTGCCTGGCCCAAGCTGGGCCGGCCCAGGAAGGGAAGAGAGGGAGGGCGAGCGGGCCGCGGGAGGGCTGGGCTGGTGCGCTGGCGCGGGGAAAAAGGCCACGGGCCGAAAGCAAGGAAAGGAGGAGGAGAAAAAGAATTTTTGCCTTTTCTTTTCCAAATAGATTTCCAATCTCATTTTCAAGTTGAATTTGAATTCAATTCCAATTCTAGTCAAAGCTAATCATTACAAAAACAATGTGCAACAGCATGAATGCATCAACATGTTACTAACCTTATATTTGATTTTAATTTCCCAAAAATTATTAATTTGCTATATTTGAATGCACACATAATAACATAATTAAATCAAATTTCCTTATTTTAAAAGAACAAAATTTTTGGATGTTACACCGAAGCACTCCCTCCCTGCGACATCGTCTGGTGCGGTTCCGCCCGCTCCGTTATAGGAGGCGCCCACATATTTGATGCGGGAGGCGCACCAAATAAGTTATTTGATGGGCTTGACCGCGCCACACAGGACGGCCCTGCCCATCTACGGTGCCTGAGATGCGCCACCCACCCAGCAACATGCACCACCCAGCCTGGCCCTCGCCCATCCATGACGCACCTAATGGTGGGCGCTAAATTATTCCAAACTGTTATCTAGACCGTTACGAAATAGTGGTAAGGGCTGCTATTGCAATTGCGACCACTAGTGATGCTATCTAGTACTACCTTGCCAATAAGAAAAAAGTATTTTTCTCCCTCAATGTCCAACTGCCGTTGCGCTGTTTCTACGAGTCGGTTTCATAGCACATTTGGTGACATGACTGGCACATCTAGTTTTGGGCGATCTGGCTCCAGGCACTTAAACGGCTTCGGCTCCGTGCACGTGAGGGCTGAAGCGCTCCTCCACACGACACCGTTCGGTGCGGTGCCGCCCGCTCCGTTACAGGAGGCGCACACGGTGACGCGGATTTGATACGGGGACGCGCACCAAATAAGTCCTCGGTTTGGGTTGTCATTTCTCATATTCCAGCTTATGACTTCCATAGTTCCATGTAATAAAATTTGAACAACTTATGGGTCCTAATCATCTCCTACAACTAAAAAGAACAAAGTATGAATATTTTTTGGTACGACATTTGTTTTGGTTCGTCCATCTACTCACGCCTGCGATCCCACGACATCTTCCACATGCTGCATCCTTTGGAGTGATTCTCCTTGATTGAATATTGCATGTCATGTGAATCACGGTAAAATAGGAAGTAGAAAATTATTGTGCTATCCATATACACATTGCATGTTTGCATGCACCAGCATATATGGCAACGAGCAAAAGAAAAGATAATTAACACAGAAGGAAAGAAAATTAAGACAAAAGGAACCTCTTTGTATTTCTGAGAACCTTACAAATCTGCCTACATTTAATTATTTCCCCTCTTTGCATTTGCAAAAGGGACAGCTTTTTCCTCCTTTCATTTGGTTTCACGCTAACGTGCTCATCGCCCTCGCTTGCTGTTTCTTGCTGAAATTGCCCTTGGATCTGTTCATTTTGAATTCTTTCCCCATATTCTAATTACACTACAAAATTTTGAATTAGGATACGAGGTAAGACATGCAAACAGATATTTCAAAACTACCTGTAGAGTTCAAAGAACTTAATAAATAAATCCTTCTGGAGGCAATGCAAATTCTCTCTAATCTTTCATTTGGTGTAGTTAGTGTTATCATAGTACCCGCATGTATTCATGGAAAATAAATCATGGAATCATAGTACCTGCATGTATTCATGGGAAATAAATCGTGGACAAAACTTGGACATTTTTTGTGCGACATTCCAACATGGGTCCATCGTCCTGCCAATATTCTTGAGGCAGATCGCATAAAGGATGAGAGTCCCTTTATGAGATTGCTCACAAGAGACCCAAACTTATATCTGATTATGGTAATGTTGAATTGCTTTGCATCAAAAGCATTGACAATGATAAACGGGGACATATGTTTTAATATGCATAGTGGAGGAAAACTCAACCTTGGCCTTCTCAGCAGCTTTTTTGAGCCTTTGCAGTGCTAACTTGTCCTTACTCAAATAGTCAAGAGGTGCACCATAAAATTATGCACCACTAAGAAAAGTGTCACCATTGGTTGCCTTGACCTGAAAAATATGTCGAAATTGAGAATTACAATACCTAATTCAACATCTTGGAACAGACACTCAAGTGGATACCTTATTCTACAATATATGTCTGTGTGGAATAGTTCTAAAGCCACACATATTTATACGGTGAGTATAACATACTTTATTTTAAAATTTTATGAGAGATTTTTTAAGACACACAGTATTTTCCATGTGACAGGCACTAATATTTACATATATACTCGAACCTATGTGTACAGGATTATATGGAGATACAACGGAACTTATTCATGGATTTATTGGCGCATGAAAGAAATGAATATCGGAGAATTCTTTCTGCCAATATAAAATATTATCTTATCCATATCACGAAAAAGTCTATACAGTAGAGTTTGTGAGCCTGCGACGCCGCGCTCTCCATGACTATGTTAATTTCACGAACTTTGCTTTTTGAATTAAATATCACTTTAACGTCGATGTTTAATTTAATAATATTGTTATCTTATCGTACGATCTGTGTGTTTTTTAGTACAAAAGATTTAGTTGTCCCGTAGCAACACACGAGCACAATATATTATAGAATATTAATCGCTCCTGTCCAAGAATACCTCGTAAGTCGTAATTATACACGAGCACTGCGTGACAGTGTTCCATATACCAGAAATCCCAGCAAGCAGCACACTCAATCCCCCACAAAATTCCAAAACCCAAAAGGCCGAAACCAAGGCACAAAATTCTTATTATTTACTAGTACCGTGTACGTGCTAACGCTACGGTTTTATTTAGGGATATATAGGAAACAACCGAACAACGATTTTTTTTTCAGAGTTCAACTTTCATACAATTGTATATGACCATGTATATACAATCCGGAAAACACTTACACGTAGCAAGACATAATAAAGTTATTTCTCGTATTAACCATATACTTTACAATATGCCTAAGTCCTTAAACATGTTTTGGAGATCTTCATGGCCACTTCATGCAAACTTCATCCTAAATAATCAAAGATGTCGTACCAAGCTTCTTAAAGTAGATATAGCTTCTTAAGGTAACTCTATAATTCACTTTTGATAAATAAAAAAAATTGTATTTCATCCTTTTTAAAATTAAATAGTAGATATAGTCGTAAATATATGTGCGCAACTGTAATGAATATTTATCTGGTTGTTCCTCGGTTTCTCCCTCTCTCTCATCCTATTTTTCTTTCTTCAGATGATTTTCGGGTATTAGAAAGCTAACTAATGAAAATTATTGGACAAAAAAAAAACATTTCTTCTTGGCATAATCAACTGATTTATCAAGTAAGTTTTAAGTATTCCATTTGTTTTAAATTATAAGTCGTTCTAGCTTTTCTAGATATATACTACGTCTATTCCAAATTATAAGTCGCTTTGATTTTTTTTTCATCTATTTTGCTATGTATCTAGACATATTATTATATCTAGATGCATAACAAAATGGATGTACCAAAAAAATTAAAGCGACTTATAATTTGGAATGGAGAAAATAGTTTTTACTATGTATATCGACATAATGTATATTTAGCTGCATAACAAAAGCTATATATCTAAAAATTAGAACAAAACTAATTGTCTCTAGCTTGCGTGTTCTATTTTATAATGGCCTTTTATTTTCATAATCACGTGTCAAGTCGGTTCATTTATTTTGTAAACTCGATCGGGGCGTGCAGTGTGTTACTTTTATAACACAGTGGTCTAACTCCTCTCTTTGTAACACAGTGGTCTAACTCCTTTCTTTGATACCAAGTGTGCTAAACCTCTTCATCGATCTCCTCTCTGTGGGCCCGGACTATAAGTGACCCGTTTTGCTTCCTTGTCCAGGGTGCCGCCGTTGGCATTTTATGAGAAGAAATGGGTAGACCTTTCTAGGTTTAGCCACGCTGCAGACGCTCCACTGCTCCTACTGACACGTGGGGTCACCAAACCAGGTCCCACGTGTTCTTGATGGAACATGCGAGTGGGTATGTTGGCAGGTCTGTCGCCATTCCTTATTGACGCAATACCAGAACGGCACGGAGAGTTTTGGAAGAGGCGCGTCACATGGGGCCGGGCTCGGCGTGGATTTTTCCATTATAATGACAATTCTGGAAATTGCCTTGATCGGAGTCACGCATCCCTCCTTCCTATTTGCCTTGATTGATTTTCATATTTGCCTTGATTGACTTCCATTGGTTTCCATTTTACAGGCGTGCGTTGAAGTCTGGGCGGGGGAAATCCAAATAATGTTTGGCCATCGGATCTAAGTTGAAGCATGTGAGAAAGGATTAGGAGCCATATATTTTAATGATACGGTAATCCTTGGTATAATTTTATTGGTGCATAATGGTCGTAGTCTTTCGGTGGTGGACTTTTTGATATATTTTAATGATACATAATTTTGATGGGTCGTAGAGATAAAATAATATCTATATAATATAAATAAATAAAAGAGCAGAGAAAAAAAAACAAAAAGAAATTGCGGAGCAGCTTCCAAAGCCGCGTGCTCTCAACCTCTCAGCTGTGCCGTGCCCTTCTCCCACGCTGCCGCGCTATAAATAACGCCCCCGCGTTTCTTCCCGCTCCTCTGTTCTCTCGCCATCCCCAAGAGGCGCGCACGAGAGGTAGGTGGGGAGAAAGAAAACCACAGCCGCTTCACGCGGGCGCTCACCCTGCTCCTCGCCTCCTTTCCTCTCCTCGTCTCGCCTCGCCATGGCAGCGGCTTCCAGGTGGAACCCGGCGGCCGGCCTCCTGCTCCTGCTGCTGGTCCTCCTCTCGCTCGCCGCCAACCCGTCCCGCGCCGCCACGCCGGCGAGGTCGTCCACCGCCGTGTTCCAGCTCCAGGGCGACGTCTACCCCACCGGGTACGCTGGCCGACCTGCTCCCCTCCCCTGATCTCGGCCGATTGTAGTATAATAGGAGTCGAATCAGCACGGGCGCGCGCGACTGCGAGGAGGGAAGGGATTCCGCCGCTCAATTCGAGCTCTTGCCGTTCGATTAAATGCGCGATTCGGACCTTTTTCCTGGAGCTGTCGTTGCGCCTTCTTGCTGAATCAGTTGCGGCCGCGCGTGGCGACTTGGGGGTTTTCTAGCGGAGTGCAATGCACGGCATCGTCGCCTCCGTCGCGCCGCGGGCGTTGGCCTTGTCTGACCAAAAGTCGCCGGCCGAATCGCGAAATTTATCTTTTGACTCTGCGTCCCTTTCTTGCCTGTCTGTATGCAGTCCTACGGATTTTTTTCCTTTCTCTATCTCTCACTTTTCATTGCTGGCTACAAGCTTCTTTGTTTGCCGTTTCCATCAGCACTTCAAAGCATCACAAGCTACTACTCTTCACTGCAACCAAATGTCACCGCAAGCGTGGTCTCTTCGCGAACTACTTTCAGGTTGTTGTCCTGTTGGGAGATTTTATGGGCATTGACTTATTGACTTTTACCCCAACCGAAATTTCCTTGTTTCCTCTGTTCTTGCTCTTATGCTCCCCTGCCTCTGCTTGCTCTTTGTTCCTCTGTAACTCCAAATTCTCCATTCCGATGAAGGAAAAAAAGGATAAAAATCCTCTGCTTGTTTTTCTCCTGCAGTTTTACTTGTTAGCAAACAAGAATCAGATTGCTTTTACCCTTGATTCCATCGAAGTTTATAAGGTTTTGAGCATCCACTTGTGTACAGAACTTGACATTTTCCTCTTCATCTGCAGCCACTACTATGTCACGATGAACATTGGGAACCCGGCGAAGCCCTACTTCCTGGACGTGGACACTGGCAGTGATCTCACCTGGCTGCAGTGCGACGGCCCCTGTCGGAGTTGCAACAAGGTACCATTGTCCCAGTGCTGCATATGTATTCTTCAGGGTTGCGGATACATTGTGTTTGGTTCCAGTCCTTGCGATCATCGTATGCATGGCAGAATAAACTCTATACCAGTGTATCAAAAGAACATGTTATCTGTTTCGGGGTAAATTTTTTTTTCTTTATATCAAGCATGCTTCAGGTGTAAATATGACTTGTCTTTGTATTCCAAGTTGGCCGGTTGGTTTGACCTAGGAATTGGTACCAATTTTGCTTCAAATCACCTCACATTGACTGACTTTTCCCCATTCAGTGATGGCATTATCTTCATTTGTATATGTAGAAGAATCTTGGCTTGGTCCTTGATGTTGCGTTCCTGATTTCTGTTGCAGGTGCCACATCCCTTATATCGACCGACGGCAAACAGCCTTGTACCGTGTGCAAACGCACTCTGCACTGCACTTCACAGTGGACAGGGCTCTAGTAACAAATGCCCTTCACCAAAGCAATGCGACTATCAGATAAAGTACACTGATAGTGCATCTTCTCAAGGTGTGCTCATCAACGACAACTTCTCACTGCCCATGAGATCCTCCAACATTCGTCCTGGCCTCACATTTGGGTATAACACTTAACGTTGTCTGATAAATGCCACTGGGTTCAGCTGTTAACGGTTAATTTTGTGTTGCGCAGCTGTGGATATGACCAGCAAGTGGGGAAAAATGGTGCTGTGCAGGCAGTGACTGACGGCATGCTTGGGCTTGGGAGGGGATCAGTTAGCCTTGTTTCACAGCTCAAGCAGCAAGGGATCACCAAGAATGTCCTTGGCCATTGCCTCAGCACCAATGGAGGGGGGTTCCTCTTCTTTGGGGATGATATTGTGCCTACGTCACGTGTAACTTGGGTACCGATGGCGAGGACATCTGGGTAAGCATCTTTACAGCTGGTGTTTGTATCGCTGTTACATTGTATTTGTGGTGCACGCTTCTTAATTTTGACAAGGCTCAAGAAAAGTCATAGTTTATTCGATTGCTGCAAGTTCGTTAGCATTCTATTACAACATGGACTTGAGGTTGACCAGCCGTGGTCCCCTCCAGATTCTTGATTTCATGGTTACCCCTCCCCGCCCACCCTAACACCCTGACGGACTCCCCGCCGGCGGCGTCGGCCGCCATCCAGGCGCCAGCGCCCCCCACATCCTCCTCCTCCTCCTCCTCCACCACCACCACCCCCACCTCCCCCTCCCCCTCCCCTTCCCCTCCACTGCACACCACCGAGGGCACCGCAGATGCGGGCGCCGGTCCCGGGCCGCGCGCACCTACGCGGGGGCCGAACCCGACCATGCCTACCGCCGTGGCCCCCAGCCTGCAGCCCGTCGGATCTGGCAGCCCGCCGGCGGCAGGCGCTGGATCTGGTGGCTTACCTGCAGCAGGCGCTGGGACGCAGCTGCACGCGGCGTACATCGGCGCTGGGGCAGCCCCCGCCCCGCCACCCAGCCCGCCGGCCACCAGCCCGGCACCGGCGGCCTCCCAAAGCCCCCGCCGGGCCTCAGCAAACAAGGGGCCCGCGCTCTCGCCGGACGCCCCGCCTTTCTACCCCGGCGGAACCCCCGGTCGCTCCAAATCCATGCGTTGGACGGAGCTATCGGACTGCTCCGACTCAGACTGCGAGTCCATCTGTCCGGTGCCGCAGCCATCCTACCTCGATGCCGTCAGCTCGGGCTCCCCGGCTTGGAGGGCCTTCCCAGATAGGGCGGGGCCCAGCTCCCACCCTGGCACCCGGGTCGTCGAAGAGCAGCCGGTGGAGGCGGTCCAGATCTCGGCTGTCGCCAGGCCACCGGGCACGAAGCGCCGCCGGAGGAGGAGGGGGAACCGCGCTATCGGCGGCGGCCGTGGGGCGAACACCGCACCGCGTGCCAACCAAGAGCACGTCCCTGTGCACTTGAGGTTGGGGAATCGGGTCGACGGCGGCTCTCAGTCCGGCGATGAGCGTGTCCCCACCTACCTCAGGCTTGGCCACCGTGTGCCACCTCGCGGCTGTCGCCGGATCTCAGCACCCGACGCCAACGGATGGCAGGAGGTCCTGTCTCGTAATCCTATTGGCCAGCGGAACGCCGCCGCCACAAGAGCACCTCGGCCACATCGACGTCGCCGCCTCCCAGACGTGCTACGCGACAGGTGCTTCAACTGCCTGTCATACACCCCACAGGGTTGCCACCTGCCGTCTGCCGCCGAGATGTCTGCACTGCCATGAGTTGCGGCACCTGCACTGCCATGAGTTCCGGCACCTGGCCAGGGACTGCAAGCGGCCTCGTTCGCCAGTGAATGACGGCAACAAGTGGCCACAGCACGCCGGCTCTGGGAGCTCGAGTGATGTCGGCGCTGTGGGTCGTCGGTCGCGCCCGGTTCGTGCCAGCAATTCCGATGCTCGGCCAACGGACGGTGGCGGCCAGCGACGGCGGAAGCCTCCTATAGCTACCGGTACAGGCGGCCGGCCACGACTGCTTGCCTGAGACCTTACCTCGGCCACCCGCCCACGGTGGTTCGGTGGAGGCGGGTGGAGCCGCGCCTGCGTCGACTGCTCCAACGTCTGTCGGCCGAAGGCGGCGGCGGCGAACGAGGCGGCGGCGGACAAGACGCCGCAGACAGCTGGTGCTACACAACACCGACTTCCCTGGCGACGCTGCAGCCGACCGCGGCGAGGCCACCGGCACCGCTGCGGCGCCGGAAACTACTGTCGTAGCCGACTGTGCTACCAGGGAGGGTCACAGTGAGCCCACCAGCAGCTCTGATGCTCGGCCGGCGGACCACGGTGCTTCGCGAGGCGCTTGTGAGACCGTGTCGAACAGCGTCGTTCCTGCCAGCGGCGGCCAGCGACACCAACGACGAAGGCATCTCGGGAGGTCGGCACGGGCCGCTCCAACGGCGCCGGGCGAAGCCTCTGCCGCTGCTGCTTCCTGCTTTCCTGAGCCGGACCCGCTGGTCTTGGAGCCCTGCGCGGGTGCGGGGCCTCCCGCGTCGGTGGACCCGATGCTGGAGGAGCTCACCGCCTCGCTCGTCGTGAGCCAGCCAGCGGGACCAACAACGCCTTGGTGCCCCACTACTCCGGCGGGCGCCTCCCTAACGACGGATTCGCCCCCGTTGTCGCCTGAGCTGGAGATGCCGCAAATCACGCCACCACGGGTGGGACAGCACGGCGTTGCGGATCAGGCGGCCGCTTCTACGCCAACGCGGGTTGGCCATCCGGGCGTCGACAACGTGGCGCCGCCCGTATCGATGGCCGAGCTAGTGCACCAGCCGATGGCCTCTGCGGCGTACGCTGGTGAGATCTCGCCATCATCGGCTGACTTGGCCCCGCATCACTCTGCTCAGGGCAGGAAACGGCCGTGGACGCCTCTGCCGGATTCGGAGGTTACAGAGCTTCAGCTGTTGAGGCGTAGCCGTGGATCATCGATTGACGATGAAGGCCACAACGCTCAACCTCCATCGGTTGAGGTGTCCCTGTTGGCACAATTGGAGGCACGGCTATGCATCCCGCTCGAGACCCCGTTGCTCAGCAAGCCGAGGCTGAGAAGGTCCAGGACACCTTCAATGGTGATGTCGGTGCGTCGGAGTGGGAGGTTGGCTGCTAAGACCAAGGCCTCCAACCCGACTGTCCAAGCACAAAATGTGCTCAAGCAAAAGCTGGGGATCGCAGATATGCCGTAGGGTCCGGACCCTGTGGCTTTGGACAGTATCAAGGCCTTCTTTGCTGCGCCGTTGTCGCCCTCCAAACAAGAGGCCCTTCAGGCGCTCTTCGCTCCAGACTTCGATCCGGTTGCCATGGAGCTGAACCTCACTGGCTTCGAGCACGACGCTCTTTAGCCGTTGAGCTCAGGGCCTGCTGGGTTTTGTCCCTATGCTTGATCTTTCTCTTGGTCGCTAAGTATTTTATTTTGTAAATCACAACTATGTGATCTCTGTCAGTGTTTGGCTCGGTAATCACAAATTACCGTCCCAGCTTTAATTTGTAAAACTCTCCTTCTGCTTAATGAATACCATGCCAATGGCACGTTCGAGAAAAAACATGGACTTGAGGTTTCATACAAAAAAATTATGGTCCTAAGGTCAATATAGACCTTTATAGGATTAGTTTAAGTTATTATCCTTTTTGCCCCTTTGGATTGAAAGGCCAATTTTCTGCATCAGTTTCCTTCACAGCTCACTGATGTCATTAGTTTGCAAACAGTTTATACTTTATCATTTCCAGTCTATTTAAAGATTTTGATGCCAGTTTACCAAATGAATGGTCATTCTCTAAAAATACAACAACCTGGAGTGAATAATGAGAATTCCTCCATCATGGATGATCCCATACGAAGGACTTGTATATAAGTGCATCTTTAAGTTCTTTTTCCCTTTTTTCATTTTGTTTGATGGATTATACACATTTGTAGGAACTACTACTCACCTGGCTCAGGAACACTGTACTTCGATAGACGTTCACTTGGCGTGAAGCCAATGGAGGTGGTATTTGACAGTGGTAGCACGTATACCTATTTTACTGCTCAGCCATACCAAGCTGTTGTTTCTGCGGTATATTTCGACCATGATTTGTTCTGATGTCCATAAATTTTTCAAGAAACAAACACTGAACTATTGATACTCTGGCCTTGCAGCTCAAAGGTGGTCTCAGCAAATCACTTAAACAGGTGTCAGATCCCAGTCTGCCTCTGTGCTGGAAAGGCCCGAAAGCATTCAAATCTGTGTTTGATGTCAAGAAGGAATTCAAGTCACTGTTTCTGAGCTTTGCCAGTGCCAAGAATGCCGTCATGGAGATCCCTCCTGAAAACTACCTCATTGTCACTGTAAACTCTTGACACTCAATTGACTAACCAGCAGTTGAACCACATTTATTTTGAGAACAAAATGATGGCTAAATTGTCTTCTTACATGTTTGTGCCAGAAAAATGGAAATGTGTGCCTGGGCATCCTTGATGGAACGGCTGCCAAGCTGAGTTTCAACGTAATTGGAGGTACAGAGTGCAGTCATACAGTACCAAATTTCTGAGATTTGGATGCAATGCATCTTTTTTGTGTACTAACTTGTCTTGACTTTTGTTTTTTAGACATCACGATGCAGGATCAGATGGTGATATATGACAATGAGAAATCTCAGCTGGGATGGGCGCGTGGGGCATGCACTAGGAGTGCCAAGTCTATTCTGTCTTCCTTTCCCTGAGCTCAGTTCTATGTACTTCTGATGGAGTTTGAGAAAATTACTATATCATCAAAACTTCTCGGAGTGCATGCTCAATTTCCTAACTGAAGAGTGGCAGCCTATTTCCTTCGGAATAAAGAATAGTTTGCGTTAACATCCAGGAGAGAGAGAGAGAGAGAGAGAGAGCGAGCGAGCAGTTTAGATAGGCAGATAGGATGTTACTAACAGTGACTGTATGCTCCTCCTGTTCATATAGAGGTGGAGTCCATAATTTGTAAGGCTGGTATGAGTTGTTCCCCATATGCTATTAACTAGAACCCTCCCCGGAGTTCCATTTTGAAATAATGACACAGGAGGGCTGCTTATTTCATCATTACAATGCATTTCCCATGTAGTTATGCAAGTCAAAAGCAAAGAAACTGAAAGTATGGCAAATATCATTGATACCCCGATATTTCTCTCCTGACACTCAAAATTTTCTTTGCACAAGCACATTGGAGGTGAGCTGAGACTGGGGTCGAGGATTGATCTGTGAGGAACTGAGGAGAATTGGGAAGCAACCAATAACGAAATCAACCAGTGTCACCGAACTCAGCAACAAGAATGGAAACTGGATAAAGAGTTTGGGATGCAGTAGCAAGAATGTTTGAGAACAGAGCCGATTCAGTTGAAGATACAGAGGGCACGGCTGAACCCGCGAGGAAGAGACAGGTTGGGATTCAGAATTCTGTTCTCCGATGTCCCCTTACATCAGCTACAGGCCGACCCAGCCCAACACAGCTGTTACCACAGAAGCCGCGCCATCTTCTAACATGACAAGCAGCAACTTGTATATTCAGGGATAACTGGAGAATCTCCCATATACAATCCATGGAGTACTGGAGACGTACTCTACTGCTACTGCTAGGGTTCTGATTTCATCCTGAATGGCATAAGCCTTACAGCTACAGGCAGCCATGGAGTACTGGAGACCGGGGATTACACTTAACGCTGGAATTAAACAGAGTATATAAGCACAGTTTGGTGGGAGCTTTGGTGAGTGGTCAGACTTGTTCTGTCAGATGGAGGATGGAGTGCTACTGAAGACTGAAGAGGGAACCGCAGTCTGAATAACTGAAGTCTGACATGTTCAGATGGTGAGCCTCAGCCAGGGCCAACGCAAGAGATCGAGCATGGGGATTATGGGGGCCTGTGATAGGGTTTGTGCCAACTTTGTGTGTTTAGGAAGAACTCTCCAAGGGCATGGCAAAAATGATTGTATTGATGGCTAAATTGGGCATGTGCAGGAATTGTGCTGATTTGGAAGTCTGCTAAGCTGACTTGGGCACTATGTGACGGCTTGCAACGGCCAAGTTTGGATAAAGAAATTTCTTTATTCTAGCTTTGTGAGTTGGCCCTGGTGCGAAAAATATTGTTTGCGCTGCAGAGGTTGTCCATTTTCTGCCTATGGAACATGAGTGGCGATTGCTTAAACGCTTGTAGAAAAGGGTTACCAATTGACTCTACAAATGTTTTTTCGTAGCATAGGTGTCGTTGGAGTGGAAATGCAGTCGTTACTTTACTAAAACGGGACCATACTACTCACATGCATACTTTCATGCATGTTTCGTATATATCAATCAATTGGATAGTTATGTAGACAGTACTTAAAGAATACAGTTAAATGCACCAGCGGCCATCGAACTTGTAAGAGTATGTCATATAGGTCTATGAACTTTGAAAATACATTTCTAGGTCTTTAAATTTGTCAAGTGGTGCACCGCAGGTCCATGCCAACCACATGGACTTTTTTTTTTTTTTTGCTGATGTGACGTGCTAGCATGGCACATATTTTCTATTTAACCCCTCGTACTTATTTTTCTCATAAAAAATGGACCCTTCCTCCTCTCATCTCCGGTGGCAGCAGCGTTTGATCCCGTGGAACCCATTGGGGGCAGCGCTGGCGCTCTGGTTGCTCCTCTTCTACCGGTGTCGCAGTACTTCTGCCCAGCGCTCAAGGGCCTCTCCGATGCGCTGCGACTTGCCGGCCATCGCGGGCGTCACGCTCCTGTCGCCGTCGGCCTGGGTTTGTGCGCGACGTCTGCTTCCTCCTCGCCATCCTGCTCACCAGCACCGCTACTGTCTGGACCGCCATGTCGTTCCTCTCCCTCTACGCAGCCTACGACCTCCTCGTCTGGATGTCCCACTGCTGCGCGGCCGCCACGGTCGGCATCGCCGAGACCATTTCGGTGTCGGTCGCGGGGGCGGTCTGGGTTGGCCGCGTGCCATCCACGAGACCATGACGCAACGATGAGCACCAGCCATGGAAGGTGCCGATGACGCCCGGACGGACCCAACGAACGGCCACTGCGCCCAGGGGCAGGCGCGGTGCCTCAGGTGCCGCGACGCCAGGAAGTTGGCACTATGCACCTTGGCGGTCTCCCCCCTGGGGCTACGGAGCGGTCTCTGCCTGAACTTTAATTCCAATTTTGTTCCACGCGGAGTGCATCGACGACATGCCCGCTGCCACGGGAGATGAGAGAAGGAAGGGTCATTTTTTTATGAGAAAAATAAATGTGAGGAGCTAAATTAAAAATATGTGTCACGCTAGCACGCCACATCAGCAAAAAAAAAATCCTTATGACTGGTATGGGCCTGCGGTGCACCACTTTACGAGTTTTAGGACCTAGAAATTCATTTTCAAAGTTCATGAACCTATGTGAGTCACGGCTACAAGTTCGAGGGCCGCTAGTGCATTTAACTCTAAAGAATATAACTTGCAAAACTCTTCTATATTTTTGCATCATATATAGACCTAAAAAGAACAAAAAGAAGTGGTGTTTCTTTAGTGCAGATGGCTTTAGCGCTCTTGCATTGGCATAATTTACATCTATTGCTTTCTAATGTGTGGTAAATATATACTTAGAATCCAATTTATGAATCTCTTAACCTTTTGAGTTTATCATCCAGTGATACTGTTCATACAGTGGAATATTATGCATAAAGCATATTTGATGATTAAGTATGTTTTTCGCCTGAGATGTTTTTTTTTCCTTTTTGCGAACGCACCTGAGATGTTCTTTGTGCTGACGTAAATTTGATTGTGCAGTCGATATATATGCCTCTTTCATTAAAAAAGAAACAATTCCTTCGATGCTATGTTTTACCTGGGTAGCCTCCAGGAATGACTGGAACTATAATTGTAGATATGGTATTTGATTAAACGGAGAGAGGTAGTAAAAACAGGACCAACTCAGTTTCTTTGTGTTCAACGTTAGCGTCTATATTTCACAGTTATAGACAGCAAGTGGTGCAGTGAAGTAAAGTGACAGTTGTGACACAGAATCATCATTAATTTATGTTTTTTAAATGCGAAAGAAGTTCTACCTATTATTGAGATGAAGAATGGAGTATAACAACTATAGTTTGGCATAAGAACTTTAGTGTGTCTGCCCTGGCGCCCTGCAGCGATTGAAGATTGTCCTGATCAACTGCACTCTATTTAGTAAAATTGTGGTTTCAAAAAGCAGTATGGCTGCTGCTGCTGCCTTGTAGCATTTGACCCTTGTTTAGAACGAATTGAATCCTGGTATACTTACGCATATGACCGCACTGTATGGATAGTTCAAAGCAGTGATTACGTTCACCATAGCCCAACGCAATAACACTGGACTCATATGTATACCTGTTTACTTTCAAAATAATTCATTGATAAAGCAGACAAAATATATGATGCTATATGAAATTTTGCATCAACTAGAACTGCCAGTGTGTACATAGTATACATATTGACAATAGAGGACACATGATTCTGTGAAACTGATGTATCCTAAGATCATGATAGATGAGATTGAAAATTACTGTATAGTTCTATATCATGGAGTGTATAAATTATAGAACACTCTGTACTCTTAATTTGCCATAGAGTTATTGGAACCAGTCATGCACAAGATGAGATGTTCAGCCTATTCTAACTTGATATAATATCCTGTGAGTTACTGAAATAACACATCTTCCACTAATTTTTCACTTCCTTCAAAATGAGTGGGTAGCATGGCCCAGGTTATCTGATGTTTATATGGAGGGGGAGGATAATTTCCAGAACCATGTCAGCTGATGCCTGATGGAGACTGAAACCTGCCATGAGTTTCCACAAGGAATTATCTCTCCATGTTTTGCAATCAAATAACTTTTTAACCCTTCATTGCTAACATACTCCCTCAGCTTATATTAATGTAGTATTAACTTTGTCCTAAGTAAAACATTTCTATCTTTGACCATTAATCTATATCTCTTATAAAGCTTGTAAGGAAAACGGACCCTTGGCCCATTTAAATTGGATTTTGGCGTTTGATGATCAACACAACCAAATTAGACTAATGAATTTGCGAGTGTTGATTTTGGAGTTCAATAGGGTGCAAACGTGACTTGGACGAAGGTGACGTGATGATCCGATGATCAACACCTCAAGCAAGGCATTACAAGCACAATGGAAGACCCAAAACATCAAGCAAAGTCCAAGCACGAAGGATGGAACCAAGCCGAACGCGAAGGTCACGAAGAAACAAAGTGAACGGAGCAACACAGGAGCTCTGGACCCAGATCGACAGGGGTCCAGACCATTGACTCTGAGTCCGGTTGCAAACCCTAGCTACAGGTGAACCGGACCCTATGAACAGTGCTCCAACCAGACCATCGGCGAGCTCAGTCCGGTTGAGTATAGAGAGGTTCCAGAGGCGCTCGGAGGAACCGGACTGAGTCCGGTTGAGGGAACCGGACCATTGGGTAGTCCGGTCCGGTTGACTGGCCCACAGTCAGCCACTGCAGCGTGCGCAACGGCCATTTCAATGGTCGCCTGTCAGTGACTATTGGAGGGGAACCAGACCGAGGAAGGATGGTCCGGACCCGAGGTCTGGACCTGTTGGCGCACAGAGAGCACACCAAAGGGGACCAACGGCTCTATTTGGTTGGGGCCTTATAAATACCCCCATGGTAGGCCAAATAATGTGTGGAGAAGCTATGGCAAGGTGCTAAAGTGTTAGATACACCATATTAGAGTTCTCCATTTGCATAGGGCTTAATAGATCACAAGGTGATTAGCATATGTACTTTGCGAAGTGCTTATGTTAGTTAGACCACCGCTTATGTGCTTGCTCTAGGTTTAGGCCTAGTATACTCGGTGGGCTTGTAGTCTTGCGAGACCACACCAACCGCGTTTGTGGTGTGGCCGCCACCATGTATCGAAGGGAATAAGGCCCGCGGCGTTTCGGCCGAAAGCTTGATAGTGAGGATGGCGGGGAGCGGTCCGAGAAAGGCTTATCGGAAGGCACACTAGAGACCCACTTGCGCGTGGGGAAGGCCCAGGGCTATCCACGGAGTTACTCGATCGGGAGCTTGGCCCTTGAGAGGGCTTCCGTGCGTGGAGCTTCCTAGGGGGAAGCTTGAGTGCTTCTCGATACCTCAGTAAAAATACCGGAGTCATTGACGGGAGTTTGCATCTCTACCTCATCTTTAACTTCTGCATTTATATTGTAATCTTGGTTGTGTGCTTTACCTTTCCTAGCTTAGTTGATAGGATTGGAACCTAGGTTGCATAGCTCCTTTTGCGGTAGAGATAGCAACATATTAGCAAAACCGTAGTTGCACATTTAGATAGTTTATTTATTTGCATAGGTTTTGCTAAGGTGAAAATTAGAGGCCGTAATTAGTAGAATTTTAAGTTGCCTAATTCAGCCCCCTTAGGCGTGACGGTCCTTACAAAGCTAATATCCACTAGAAGTCTATCTCAATATGCAAGCCATCCACATCATCCCCCACTAACCATCCACATCATCCCCCACTAACCATCCACATCATCTCCACTAATAGCCATGTCATCCTACTAACTTTGAACATCTTAATGCAAGCTATCTACATTATCTCCACTTAATTTCATTCCAAATTATTCACAATCCCCGCAGCAACACATGGGGTATCTTCTAGTTTAAATGATGTGTGTAGGATAATAACATAAGATTTATGTTTTCATATTCACTATGAGAAATACTTTCACAATATGTAATTCACATGTTGTGAAACTTCATGGATTTGTTGAAATTGATGATCAAAGATAGAAATATTTGATTTAGGATAAAACTAATACAACATGTAGTTTAAAATAGAGGCAATGATTGAGGAGATAACATGAAATAATGGTTATTGAGGCTTATGGAGAGGTAGTGGGGCCATCAACATTAATTTCATTCACTCATGCATGCATCATGCATGTAATCTTGTGGATTGCTTCATTCCCCATTGGGTAGCCAGCTTGCACACACAGTTAACTAGGGAAGGTATGTATCCTTTTCCATTAGTTACACTACATCACACAGGGTTTATAGGGGCAACTCAATACAATTTGTAGGGGCGGTTTGGCCAGTCGTCCCTACCAAACCGTCTCTACAAATCATGTATTTATAGGGGCGGTTCCCAGACCGCCCTTACAAATAGATTTGTAGAGGCGGCTGGTGTTATCAGCCGCCCCCTACAAATCGATTTGTAGGGGCGGCTGTAGTACCGGCCGCCCCTATAATACCTGTTTGTAGGGGCGGTTCAGTCTAGAACTGTCCCTACAGTATATTTTTCCGTAAAAAAAATTTAAATTTACAATTCAAATTCGACCAGAACATATATATATATATATATATATATATATATATATATATATATATATAGTTATGATATATATTACCCTGGGTACTGATTAATATTCAGTACCCGAGTCCGAATCACCGACCCCGAGCGTCGGGCGTTTCCCGCGCGGATTCCCCCGCTCCCACCACCTCAGACCGGGCCGACCACGGGCGCTCCCCGCGCCGGTTCACCCACGAGCTCTAGCTGGTATGCTGCTCTGACGCTCCCCACCCACGCACGATTCTTTTTTTTTTGCGGACTTGCGGTTTCTATTCCCCCACACAATCCGCTCGGTCTCCTCTTTCCCTCTCTCCGCCGGCACCGTCCGTCCGGCCCCTCTCCATACCACCGCTGTTTCGCCGCTGCCTCCACCGTACCGCCCGCACAGCGGCGTGCGTCCGCATGCGCCGCCTGGCCGGGCGTTCTCGGTCGCCTTTCCCCAGTGTGCCATTCGGCCTCGCGCAGGGGAGGCGTAGGCACCGACGGCGGCCCGTCTCTTCCATCACCAGCGGCAGCGCGGCCCGTCCCTTCCCCGACGGCGTGGCCCCCGCCCTTTCTCCGATCCGCGGCGGCGCGGCCCCTCCGCTTTCCCGATCCACGGCGGCGCGGCCCCGCCGCTTCCCCGACCCATAGCTGCGACGATGTCCTCTCCCCCACCGGTGGCGGCGCTGGCGTGCCCCTCCAAAGCAGATCCGGCCATGTCGCACCTCCCCTCCCGTCCTTCGGCGACGGCGACGTCAGACAGCCTCCTTTGCCGCCTGGTCTCCGACGGCTTCACGCTCTACCCTCTCCGCAGCCTATACCTCGCCTCCCTGGTACCGATGGCTCCTCTTCTTGCCCTTGTTGTCGCACTAGCCTTGATTTCTGCGTGTCTTGTCTTCATCACTTCCCCTGCAGTGCAGGAGCTTGGGCGGCGTCCATTGAGCTTAGCTCAGCAGTGGTGTATGACACATCAGTGCACCTGAGGGGTGAGCAGAAGGACGTCAAGCAGCTGCTCAAGGTGAACAGCCTTGCGAAAACATGAAATACTTCCATATTTGTACAGTGTAATTCGCTTTTCTTATTTTGATTGTTTCATGTTCTGTTCTGTATTAGTGTCATGGATTTCTTCAGTAAACACAACCATGAGGACGAAATTGTGAGCTTCACATAAGCCTTTGTGCATACTCTCCTTATTCTAAATTGTTCCATATGATGTTGCGCACGGTGCAGGTAAGCCAGGGCAGAGGGCAGATCCAGCAGGTCCCTGGTCTAGTTGGAGCATCGAAAGCGTGGCTGCACGGACTTCCTCTCCGATCTTCCTTGGTTTGATCCTTCTGATGAACTCCCCATTGAGTATTGATGTGCAAGGTGCCCATTAATTAGCAATATCTGAATCCCAAATATTTTGTTATATTTTGCTCATAGATCTGATGATTTTTTGTGCAGGTGTAGGAAAGAACCGACAAGCAGGAGCACAACTAGCTCATCCTGATGGCAGTTAGAACGGAAGCACCAAATATGTATGATCAATCTCTTTATCACTGTTCTCTTTCTCGATTTATTTTTGCGGACGATGCAAGGTGTTGTGAGCAAAAGATATCTGCTTACAGTATTACACTATTAGTTCAGTTGATTAATCAATCTCTTTCTATTACAATGTTTTGTAAATTAAATGATCATGGATGTGGCAATGCTGGCTAGCTCCACGTTAATTAAGCGATTTCATACTTGGGTGTTTTTCACTATA
Source organism: Miscanthus floridulus (assembly GCF_019320115.1). Lineage (NCBI taxonomy): Eukaryota > Viridiplantae > Streptophyta > Magnoliopsida > Poales > Poaceae > Miscanthus > Miscanthus floridulus. The sequence goes on along the minus strand of NC_089589.1, from coordinate 33,148,198 downwards.
GAGGTCTGTGTGTAATGCAGCTCTGAAATTAATGTGTCAATTCTTTTTTTTCTTGATTCTAAATCAAATAGCTTTTTTCATGGGCTTGTTGTATCATGCAATCTACAGCTGATAATACTATGCATATGCGCCTTCTTTTTCTTTTGAGTAAACCACACCGTCAACTGAACTTACTCCCCAACCAGGTCCACGGCTGGATGTTGTGCATGATCCGGTGAGGGTACATCTAGCACCCCCTAGTTCAACCATGTTAGTTGAAGACCCCCCTCGTCTACAGGGTGTCAGGGTGAGTGTTGTGTGGCATGGCGAGATCGCCGAAGGCCATAGGCCACACCCAACGGCATCTGGCAGCTATGCCACATCTTCATCACCTTATGCTTTGTGACTGCTTCTTGCTTTGCCTCAGGATAAGCCTTCTGTTAATGTGCCTGTTTTCTTTATTACTGCAGTTATGAGTTGTTTTCATTCATGAAAATGGTACATGGTAATATATGTAATTTCAATAAAATCATCTCAGTTCATGTTTGGTTAGTTTTCTTGCATCCTGACAGCATCTCTTCATAAATTGTGTATATTGAGTTCAGTCCTATTAATCTGGGGCAAGGTTGATCTAATGGCTTCTGTTTTCAGTTATATAGAGATATAACAATTTTCTTTCCATGTCTGTCCTAGATTATTTAGGTAAATAATTTGTGTACTTTCCCTTCCAGTTCTAGACTGACTCTTCAGTTCACAGGCTTAAAAAGGAGATTCAAACTGCTATTTTGGTAGACTTAATCACATTAGTAAAGAACATGGTGTTATGTACTTGGACCTAATCTTCTTTTGCCATTAAAATTGATTATATGAAGAACACATGTTCCTCATTTGTCAGATAAACAGACTTATGTCTGAATTTATTCTTAGTCATAACAAATCATTTTTTTAAACCACATATTGGTTCTTGTCTTTGGCCCACAAGTACTTATTACCAAATTTGTCCTTAACCATAAAAATTCATTTGTCAAACCACAGATATGGTTCAATCTTAATAGGCCGGTGGTAGATGCCAGTCACTGGTGTTTTGGCAGCAGCTCTTTTGAACCGATTAAATTAAATAAACCAGAAGCATCAATGGTCCACTTGCTGCATTAGAACATCTTGTTAAAGTTTCAGCAATTTTATAGGATGTGTGCGAAGCCAGGAGATTCAAAATGTTCATATGCTAGCATGTTCAAATTTGTCATTAGTAGATCTATTTTTAGGATGCTCATGAGATAACTAACGCATAGCGTGTCCATAATTCAGTGAAGAATTACCATTTTATCATAGTGACTGTTCGGTTCAGCTTGCTGCACAGCCACAAGGTTGCAGCAGCAATCACAAAGCGATTGGGCCTTATACTTATTAAGTAATTTGTTAAATTTGTTAATACTTCTAGCCTTTCATTTTGTATGTAACCAATTTAATTTGTACTTAATTGTTGTGCACTAACATAATGCAATATGGGCTTTGTGGAACCTGCATTTGGTTGATACAAGTGCATGCTGTTGTTTGATAAAGTGGCATGGACAGGATTGTTTCTTGAATGCATGCACGAAAGCGGGTATTAAATCCAAGAAAAGGGTTGTACATAACAATATTTATTTATGATCAAGCTAAAGTGGTTATGAATAATTTATATTTTATGCTTAACTCACTTCATTTGGAAGATAGCAGGGTTAGATGCAAAAAATTAACCATATGTTCATATTGCAGGCAAGGGATGGCACTGAGTATAGTGGATCAGAAACAAAACGTCATTAATAAACACAAACACAAACAACAAGGTCAATGTTGTTTGTTTCTCACTTGAAGATCACAATTTAGTAGTTCAGTTCGATGAACACTTGTCTGATTTCATATTATTCAAAATTTTGTTTTTAAAAGGTCTCGTTGCCGTCTAAAAGGCCGCTCTCATGACATGCCCTATGGATTTGGCAGTAGCTAGCAGTCAATCACCAGCTTCCCCAACATCAAAGATGGCAATAGCTATTGGGTATGTTTCTCTGATTGACTCATCAAAACCAATCTGATCATTTGCATTGTAGCCAAAGCCTTGCCCGTCCACTTAATCTATTCTGACATCTAGTTTTTTCCCTTTTGCACAAATTACATTTCTTATTTCAGTCCATCAATATCTACTGAAAACACACCAATCTGTGCACAGCAAGGCAATCCCTTAACACACGGAACAACTATAACATATGAGGACTAGATAGCAGCTACACAGCCTGCATGCTTTCCCCACAATCGGAAATGTGAAGGTTAGAAAATTAATCTTTTATATAATTTTGTGCAAATGCATGCAGGTCTTATCCACACATAACCTTTTACATAAGTATTGTTTCTAGCTAAATATATACTTCTTAGTTTAATAGTTGGAGTTCTTCTACAACCTCAACATCCCTCGTGATTCATGAAACAGAGTAATTTGCTGAAAAGGTGTTTCTGACATTTGCAGAACATTGTGTTGAACTTTAAAACTTTCCGTGGAATATGATTCCATATTGTCGATGTGCAGCAAGAGGTGGGTTTATCGGACATGGCCTTGTGTCATTTGCCATCCACAACTGAATTTTTAATTCTCTGCCACTCTTGACATTTGTACTGTAAACTTCCATTTATTAGATATATACAAAGCTAAAAGTATATTGTTTTGTGTCCATATATATTGCACAAGTACAAAGCATTTGCATCAATAACTTGCAAAAAAATGTACATTGGTTTTTGTGCAGATCCCACTTGGGCACTACTGCAACCACTTGTGGTGCAATATCTTTCACTTGCTGACCATCAATCTGGCCATCTATCAGATGAAGATTTTCTTGGCTGATCTTGATAGGGCAGTGCCAAGAGAAGCCACAATCTTGCCACCTTGGTAAGTTTTATTCCTCGTGTACTCTATTCCTAGTTAGACCTTATGCCAGTTATTGCTCATTGTGGTTAATCCTAAAAATGCTGCACTTAAGTGAACAGTTCTACTGCCACCTGTTTACTGAATCGGGCTCTAGTCCACTCCATGCCAACTTATAACAATAGTCTGACAAAGTTCGCCTAAATCTAAGGAATAACAATCACCAAAACAACTTCCTAATCGACCGGATCCTGCTAACAATTGTGGCTGCGCCGTAGGGCTGGTGACCGCGCTCTTGCTTCACGCCCTCGTCATGGTCCACCACTCAGCCACTTACTCTGTTGCGTCGCTGGTAGACTTTGCCGACCATAACACTGTTCTAAAAGTCCACTATAGTCTGAATATTTCTAATCATTTTGTGTATACATACAATACAACACTACCATGTATATATAATTATTTGCTAGTTGGCGACTCTCTCACTATACTAAATTTTAATTTGATATGCCATGGCCTGAAGGTGGGGAAATATGTTAGATTTTCATTAGCTGGAATGCCTCCATTCTCAGTGTTGTTCCCAACATATGAATTAGCATTGACCAATTTGGATTTACCTTTCATATTCAGTTTGAAGATATTGTAGGCAATTTCAATTTACCTAGCTGGTCCACCTTGCGACTCCGACTGTATGCTCATAGGATTACTGTGTTAAGCAAATTGATTAATCCAGTCTAAAAATTAGGTTCAGTAATTCTTTGCTCACTGAGCTGCTGCGTGCTGCTTCCCTCACCAGCAGCCTTGACCTAGCAAGATCCTAATTAGGCACGCACAACCCTTCTTAGCTAGCACTCTCTTTGCATTTTTACTAATTTTCTGCATTCATCATACTTGCAGATTCATAAGCCTTTGTGCTATCTGACATACTCTTTAATTTTGCTATGACAAATTATGAAGGTTAGCAGTCATTTACATGCACGATGATCCAAATCTGCTGAAAAACTTGGGAATGTGGGAATTAGAGCGCTTTCTCCCGCTTGTCTGCATTACTAGATTCACAATTATTGACTTGTGCATTGTTTGCTACAATTATAGTTATATCTAAAGTGTATGCCCCATTTTCCTATTCTTCTCGGCCAATGAATTAATAGTGAATATTGTTTTGCTCTTGCTTATTGTATCTTACAAGTTTTAGCTACAACATTACAATTCTGCAATTGCATTGTCTTGATTATTGTATGCCACTAAAATCCATTGTGTATTCATGCCCTCCAATCCGTCGTGTATTCCTGCCCTCTCCAAATTTGTTGCTAGGATGATTCATACATGCAGCTCAACTAGCACTTCACTGCATTTGGGGAAGTTCTTTTGTTTTATATTTCTTCCTTTCCAACTAGACTTCAGGTATGGGAAGATGCACAAATTGATTTGTTTTGGAGTTGTTAGCAAATGAGTTTTATGTGAGAAATCAGACAAACATTATTTCAATTTTTTTTTTTGCAAACAATGGCTGAAGGATAAGAAGCTAGAACTGATAGTAATACTAGAAATAGTATTACTTGTTTTGCCTTTGCTGCATAAGTATTCAAATAATACAAACTGTAATCCATAAGAGAGAAACACAAGTTCCCTAGAAGGGCATTTTGATCAGCACCTTTATATAGACAAGTGACAAGTGCATGGTTTCAATCATATTTGGTCCAACAGTTCAGAATGGGTGCCTAGATTAATTTTTTTGCTAGTAGAACTACATAGGCGACCTGCAGTATTAGTAATTCGGGGTTTTTGATGTGATACTGCGATGGTCGTATTGTATGATGATTAATCAGGCAACTTAAAAAAAACTAGACTTGTAAGATAAAAAACAGAGTAAATTAATGAGATTGGAAACATAGCTTAGATTGCATCCCTATTTGCATATGCTTGCATCTGGTATGGATCCATTAATATATTGGCCTGATGTGTACATACATGCATGTACAAAAATCAGGGTATTGCCAACTAGTGTGGTTTAATACTAGCATTTCTTTTTGAATATTCTTCCCCTGTTTTACATGGCATCTCAGTGTATAGCTAACATATGTATCTCTTCATTTTTTTCAATGCAATCATTCATCAATGTGGGAATCTAATCAGTAATCAAACATGATTCCTGTCTTAGACCTGCTAAACTTGAACTCTAAAGACTTCCATATAGAATTTCTTGAAACATATGATTACATGAAAATAGTACACAAAAGAGTAAATTATGCTAGTACTTTTTGATCGAACATTTGTTTTCAGGCTACCTTGGTATATCATATCTTCCATGCAAATTGAGCTATTTTGTGGTGCTTTTCAAATTAAACTGCAAACCACTCACATTTTCCTTGTGGCTTAAACAGGACGAAGGTTGACTGAGAGAGAAGCCTTGAACTTTGCCTTGTGGAGCTGGCTCTGACAGATAGATCATAGATGTTGCCTACTAGGACCACAGCCTTGATTAGAGCTGTACCTTGAAGTAGCCGTGCCCTCCCAACTTGCTGTTTCTAGTAATGTAAATGTAAACAGGTTTGGGTGCATGTTTATAGACCAGCCGTGATTTTTTATATCACTTGGTGGGTATGTGTCCTAGTAATGAAAAATGAAATTCGGTCTGTTTGTGGTGGAAAATAATTGTGCTCTATATATTTGATTTCAAAGTTCAGATTATGACAAATTTGTGCCAATCGAATGGGCATTGATAGTCGATTTTCATGCCAAGCAAATCTAAGACGTATAGATTATTTGTACAATAATAAAACCAATCAACATCTGTTAGTAATGTGGTCACTTTACAAAAAAAAAGTTCAGAAACATGCCATGCGAGTGTCACGGGCAAAAAAAAATCTGTCGACAAAAAAAATCAGTTTGGAAACCTGCCTGGCGACTCTAACGAGCGGCGAAAAAAACCCAAAAAATCGGTCGACAAAAAAAAATCGGCATGGAAACCTGCCTGGCGACTAGTATGGTTTTTTTTAAATGGTGCGGGCGGACAGTCGTGTAGCGCTTGCATCGGGAAAAAAGGGAGGTGAGCTGCGGGAGCGCGCCGGCGCGGCCGCACGCTGCGTGCGTGGAAGGGGTCGGGTACTGAATAATAATCAGTACCCTGGGTACTAACTAGCGCTTATGCTCTCGTGCTTATGGTCAGATTATATATATATATATATATATATATATATATATATATATATATATATATATATATATATATATATATATATATATATATATATATATATATATGACCACAAGCACGAGAGCATAAGGTGTTGGTCTTGAAGATTTCTACCTAAGTGAACGTTACAAGTATGTTCACATAGCAACACCAGAAGTGACCCAGAAGCGAAGACCATGAATAAACTAGTTAAACGCTACTGCAATAGCAATATGCAATTACTGAGAGTGTGAGACAGATAAAGTTGTATAATGTCATAAGTGTGCCAGTGTACACAACAGCAATGCCATACACCAATTGCAACTCAGGAACTGCTTTTCTCGCTGCGATCATAAGTTCCATGATAGGAGTGGCTCCTAATCTGCATATTAGAGATGGGGTTAAAGAACAAAGTTACAAACTATACTCAATTCAGAACAAAGTGGGGAGAAAGGAAATAGCTACAGTTATAAAGTAAATAAGTAATGTACACTTTCAAAGAGATCATCAGAAAAAGTGAATTTTAATCTAAGTACGATTTATCAGCCTGTTCGTTTGGCTGTGGCTTGTCGTAAACGATCGTAAATTTCCAGCCAGAACAGTATTTTTCTCTCACACAAACCAGCCAGCAGTACTTCTTCATGAACCAGCAACGATACGAACCAGCCAACCGAACAGGCTGTATATGGATAGACAATATTATAACCACGCTGCCATAAGCTCTCAATCCTCTCATATATAGCGTTAAATACATTTTGTAACACCTAATAAGCAGAAGTAATTAGTAGGCAGGCCAAAGTTACATTTGAAAAAAGAAAAAATATTTCTAATGCTATGTCTGACTTAATCCTGTGAGCCCTTCCAGCTATTCCAAGTCACTGGCCTATCCGAGCCACGTAATGAAGTGCTATAGAGATGGTAATAAGTAATCTTTCAGGAATTCAAAATGGATGCCCCCTACCCCGGTCACCATCAGCAAACAAAGAAATTATCCATAAAAGACGATGACCTGGGTACAAGTGACATTAATATGCAACCTTCTAACCAGATCCCGTTGATGTATGACGAGGGGAGGTAGAAGTCTCCAACTGAAACATACTCATAATTTTTAAATTGTTGTTGCTTTCCCATGTATGATAATTTTTTCACTGCAAGTCTAGTGTTGTATATCCGGGATAAGTTTACAGGAAACAACTTTCACAGTAACCCATAAAAAGAATGAGCAATGAGATCACCAAAACCAACTAACCAAGATTGAAAATGCGAACTTGCTCATCATGAAAGATGAAGAAAAGATAGGGAACACATACAAGATACAATTAACCTCGTGCTACTGATTCCGCAAATATTATTCAATTTATACAGTGGCGAGAAATGTTCAGATTTGTATTACCCATTCACTAGGAGAACAGCACTGCAACCCCTTGTGATAGGAAGATACTGAGTTTCCTGCAAGGATGCAAGGCCACCAAATGAATAATTAATAGCAGCCAAGCTAGCCATACTGCCATAGAAAGTCCCTATTTTACAAAATGCAGTTACTGAGAGTGTGAGACAGATAAAGTCGTATAATGTTCCACTAAGGAAAACCATCCCAGGAGAGGATTTGTCCTCATTCCTTGTAATACGCATTCAACCCCTACTGTCATCCTTACCTCTCCTGTAATCTAGGCTTGTCTTAATAAAAACATGCTGCTTTTTGGTAAACGGGAAAAAAGGATATGTCTGGAACAGAAAGGTGAACCTCAAAGCTGAGACAAACTATAGTTTTTGCCTTTTCTAAATAATTAATCGACACTACACACAGTTCAGTAAATGTTTGGCAATTGAAGGTAAGAAGAAATGAAGCTTAGTAAGATGAGAGCAGTGCAATGCTTCACAGTTTATACTTATAAAATTGAACAAAATGGAGCACTGCAGTTTAAAAATAATGGAGAAAAGTATAATGGAGAAAAGTACCAGTATCCCTACATCAAGCATACACATTTATCCAAAACAGCCCACAGTTTGGCCCCTTTCAAAGCAAATACAGATGTACCGCAGACTTCTTATTGAACTAAAATTGATTTGTCCCAAGCAAATTTCAGAAAAAAGCAAATGTTATCCCTCCTCTCTATCCATTCATGCATGAACACCGGACGATAGGTGGAGGAAATGGTAGTTATTGATGTGGTAATAAATAAACAATGCATGGTCCCAAAGCAGATACTCATATTGCACAATCCTCAAGTGTACTAAAAGATCTCTCTTATCTCATGATTTGACATTTTAAAGCTGATATCACAGTGAGAGTACCTTTACTATTAGAAGGCACCCTAGGGGACCAGTTACAGCTCGAATAGCCTACAGTGAGAAGATACAGTTAAATGTCAGCTAAGATGATTTATGCTACTTAAGAAGCTAGACATTGTTTTACTAAAAAAAGAAACATACAGCTAAAATAGAATCAACAGGTGGAGAAGCAAAAAACATCTCTAGAAACAGCAGCGGTCAACATCCCTGGCACAACAAATCCAGCATGGGCAGGTCCATGGCCGCTTCCACCACCTATAAACAAAACAGTGCTAGAATAAGTAATTGAACTTGATATGAAAAAATGGAAATATCTCAGCAACCATCAGCCATGAAAGTTACCAATGAAGATATTTTTTCATGCAAAAGTTCCTATTTGACATTTCTTAAAGATGGAAAAGAAACAGTATGGCCATATGCTTATATATACTATTAGTTCAAACAGGGAAACATAACAAGCGTATGAGAGATTATATACATGGATTTCTGTATGATGATGCCATGGTATGCAAGAGGTCCATGCAATACACCGTCATCCATTCCTCTTCCAGCAGTAATGTCTCTAAAGCAGAGTACAATGTGGTACTAAATGTAAAAGGATATCTCTTTTTTCATAGTAGTATACCAAAAGAGATTGATGGCATAAGATGATAGAGGTGGGTCATTCAATCGGCATATCTTTCTTTTCTCAAATGGAGACATTGGTTGCATAGTGATATGTGTAGCTCCTTACAAATCACTTAAAAACTTCTCTACTGAAAGTGGTACTAGAAGAAAAAATAAATTAATGCAGCAATATCCCTTCTCTATATGGATGAATCTTTTTTTGTCATGGTTAGTAGAAGAAATGTAACAACAAATAGTTAAGGTCAGTGCTCACATCAGCTGACAAAGCTAAATGGAAGTTCATACATATGACAACAGCTATATATATGAAAAAAATATTCATTAGTGAGAGCCCACAACAGTTGGCAAGGCTAAATAAAAGTTCATACATGGTGGTAGGCTTAGAACCACATATGACAAGGCTCTCAAGTACTCTGTCTGTCCCAATCCAAAAGACAGAGAACCTAATATATTTACGGAGGTCGGGATGGTACATATTGGAAATATTTGGGATAAATATAGCATGCACCACCACTATACTATTTTGCTAAGCTATAAGAGGTATAAACATACATAGCTAATTAAATATGGAAAATATATTTCCATAAGAATGATGAGAGTATAGGAAAAACCATTCAGACCATGGTTGTCTTCTAAAAATCAGAATAATACCATAGCTATTCATTGGTACTTACTTCCTGCATTTAAAATTTGAGGTACTTGGTGCTTGCCGTTGTAGCTTGCTCATTTACTATTGCCTCCCTGGTTGGTCGGTGCCTCAGCCTTAGCTGTCCTACACTACGCAAAGGGGAAGATGGAGGGAGGGAGGATCTGGGTGAGGAGCCATGAGACGAAGGATAGATCTAGGTGAGGAGCCATGAGACAGAGAAGAAGAGGGTGAGGTACCTCCAGATCTGGCCGCCAAGCCGATCCGCCGAGGAAGAGGCCACGCGCACGCAGACGGAGGCGTCGAACACAGGCACCTAGGGTTTCGATGTTTCGGGAGCCTAGGAGCGCACGTGGACCGGTGGGAGGAAGCCATGTCGGGGGTGGCAGCCGCGGCAATGGCCACCTGCGGGTGAAAGCACCGTTCGTCGGCCGGTGCGCCGCGCCATTGCGAGAGAGAGGGGAAGGTGAAATCAGAGACGGACGAGGGGACCAGCACGCCGCCACGTCGGGAGAGAGGGAGAAGAAGGGACGACGGGGGCGGAGGCGGCGGGAGTGGGACCGGTGCGAGCAGGGGTCACGGGAGGCTCGGTTGGCGCGCCTCATGAGAGAGCGAGAGAGGGAGCAGATGGGAGAGTTTTTTTGTTTTGCGATGAGTAGGGGGGGAGGTGGGAGATATTTTTGAGGAGGGGGATTTCTTGGCGACGTGGATGAACGGTGACCACGGAAAGGATTCTGGGTGACGTGGCTCGTTGTATGATTTTAGGGCGACGTGGCCGCTGTCTCCTGCCGCGGTGCAACGTAGGTTTAACAGGAGAATATATTAACATTTTCTTTTCTTTCCGTTCCATTATCTAGACAGGCTACATCATCTACATTAGTTGTTGTAGCATATAGTAGGCTATATATATACACACACACACGCTTTTCAAGGATTGATTTGGATTGGTGAATCATCACCAAGGAACCAATAAGGAAGGAAGTTGACCTATACTAGATAGTATGCAAGTTCTCAAACACGAGACCTCTATTTATTAATGAAACATGTGTCACAGTGACACGCTCTTGAAAAAAGTTCTCAAACACAAATTTTGATAAAAGTTCTCAAACACAAAAGTGATGAACATATCACTATCTACAACTTTTATTTTGGTCATCTTTTCATTTGACAAAATTTGGACAGTTCAAAATTTGAATTTCAATAAATGACAACTTAAAACAAGATTTTGAAACCTTAAATGATTTCAACTACAAAAGTCGTGAACATAAAAGTTGTTGAACTCATCACTATCTACAACTTTTATTTTGGTCAATTCTTCATGTGACAAAGTGTTAGTAAACAATGTTCAAAAATTCACATATCACTCATAGTTTCATGAACTACATGAGAGACACATTGATTTGTGAACAATGTTTACTATCACTTTGTCAAATAAAGAAATAACCAAAATAAAAATTGTAGATCTTGATGAGTTATACATCTTTGGTATTCATCACTTTTTCAGCTGAAATCATTTGGCGTTTCAAAATCTTGTTAGAACTTGTTATTTTTTTAAATTTGAAAATTTGAATTGCTCAAACTTTGTCAAATGAAAAGAATGTCCTAATCAACATAGTAACTTGATAGGGCATGATTTTAGAAAATTTTAGGAAAAAAATCATCACATTTGAAGTTAGTATAAGGGAGAAAGACTAGTTACCAATTTTACCTAGAGATTAAAAAGAAAAATCACAACTGTTCATGATGATCAACGATGAACAAATGTGATTTCTCTTTTTAATCTATGGATGAAACCTGTAACTAATTTTTCTACCTCATACTAACTCCAAATGTGATGGTTTTTCCCTAAAATTTTCTAAAATCATGCTCTATCGTTTTAGTCTGGTCATCTATCTCTGTCACTAATTTTGGACAATTCAAATTTTGAATTTCCAAAAATAATAACTTCAAACCTGATTTTCAACCACTAAATGATTTGAACTGTAAAGGTGATGAATATAAAAGTTATTGAACACATCACTATCTACAACTTTTATTTTGGTCATCTTTTCATTTGACAAAATTTGAACCGTTCAAAATTTGAATTTCAATAAATGGCAACTTGAAACAAGATTTTGAACCCTTAAATGATTTCAACTACAAAAGTCGTGAACATAAAAGTTGTTGAACTCATCACTATCTACAACTTTTATTTTGGTCACTTCTTCATTTGACAAAGTGTTAGTAAACATTGTTCACAAATTCACATATCACTCATAGTTTCATGAACTATATGAGAGACATGTTGATTTATGAACAATGTTTACTATCACTTTGTTAGATGAAGAAATAACAAAAATAAAAGTTATAGATCTTGATGAGTTATACATCTTTGGTATTCATCACTTTTTTAGCTGAAATCATTTGGTGTTTCAAAATCTTGTTAGAACTTGTTATTTTTTTAAATTTGAAAATTTGAATTGCTCAAACTTTGTTAAACGAAAAGAATGACCAAATCAACACAGTAACTTGATAGGGCATGATTTTAGAAAATTTTAGGAAAAAATCATCACATTTGGAGTTAGTATGAGGGAGAAAGACTAGTTACAAATTTTACGCAGAGATTAAAAAAATCACAATTGTTCATGATGAACAAGTGATTTGTAGGGGCGGTTGGTGAGTGAGCCGTCCCTACAAATCGACCCCGTTTGTAGGGGCGGCTCTGTAAGGAAAATGGACCCTAGGCCCATTTACTCTGGATTTTGGTGTTTGATGACCAACACAACCAAATTGGACTAATAAATTTGCAAGTGATTGTTTTGTAGTTCAATAGGGTACAAGATGTGACTTGAACGAAGGCAACGTAATGATCCAACGATCAACACCATAATCAAGACCTTACAAGCATAAGAGAAGACCCAAGATATCAAGCAAAGTCCAAGCATGAAGATAGGAACCAAGCCGTACGCAAGATCGTGAAGAAACGAGCTCACAGAAGTGACCGGACGCTTCGATCAAGAGGCTCGGCAAATAGGCGTCAGCAGCAGCGACCGGACACTGGACCGGACACTGGCGGCAAAATCGACCGGACGTAGGACAGCAGAGTTCGGTCGAGTACAAAGAGGTTCTAGAGCGGTGAAAATACGACCAAACACATCCGGTGGCATGTGACCGGACGCTGGCAGCATCCGATCAATTGATCGCAGCTCTAACGGTCAGGACGACCGGACACGTCTAGTCCGAACGTGATCAGCATCCTATCAGTAGCAGAAAAGCAGAATTTCATCCCCAACGGCTACTTTCTCAGTGGGGCTTATAAATACAACCCCCAACTGGGCAAATGAGAGGTGTGGAGCTGAGGAAACATATCAAGGGTGTTGATACACCATTTTAGTGATCTCGACTTGTATAGTGCTTAGTGATTCATTAGGTGATTAACGTAGGTGCTTTGCTAAGTACTTAGGTTGATTAGACCACCACTTATGCGTTTGCTCTAGGTTTAGGCCTAGTGTTTAGTGAGGTTTGCATACCTCTTACCACTCGGTGCTTGCACGCACCATTGTTGTACATCGGAGGGGCTTGTAGTCTTACGAGATCACACCAACCACGTTTGTGGTGTGGCCGCCACCGTGTACCGAAGGGAACAAGGCCCACGGTGTTTCAGTCGGAAGCTTGATAGTGAAGACAGCGGGGAGCATCCGGGAGAGGCTTGCCGGAAGACACGTCGGAGACCCACTTGCGCGTGGGAAAGGCCCGAGGCTATCCACAGAGTTACCCGACTAGGAGCTTGGCCCTTGCGAGGGATTCCTTACGAGGGGCTCCAATGAGGACTAGGGGGAAGCTTGCGCGCTTCTTGATACCTCGATAAAAATATCGGAGTCGTCAACGGGAGTTTGCATATCTCTACCTTGCTCCGTAAGCTTCCATATTTACATTGATTGTATTACTCATTTTGTAGTAGAGATAGCAACACACTAGCAAAACCATAGTTGCCATTTAGATAGTTTATCTTTTGCATAGGTTTTGCTAAGGTTAGAAAAAGAGGACATAGTTTAGAGTTAGAATTTTAAGTTGCCTAATTCACCCCCCCTCTTAGGTGTCACTGTCTGCTTCAATTGGTATCAGAGCAAGTTGGCTCAGTTTGGACCTTTGGCTTAACCGCCGTTGAGCCGACGCTATTTAGAGTGGTTGGGATGGATACCTCTAGGTCTCCGCACTTTGATGGTACTAACTTCCCCTATTATAAAGCTAGAATGGCTTGCTACCTTGAAGCGGTTAATTTGGGAGTTTGGAGAGTCACTCGTGATGGGATGAAACCCATTAAGAATCTCGATAAATCCACAAAGATTGAAGAAAAGGAAATTTATTTCAATGCTGGAGCTAAGAATTGCTTGTTTGAATCTTTTAGCATGGATGTGTTCAACCAAGTGTTTACTTTAAATATGACACATGAAATTTGGTTAAAATTTCAAGAGCTCCATGACGGCACAAGTAATGTGTATGAGCAAAAACATTGTCTAGCTAAGCAAAATTATGATTCATTTATAATGAATGATGATGAGCTTATTCGTGATATGTATTCTCATTTGAATCTAATTATCAATGAGCTCCATTCAATAGGATTAACAAAGCTAGATGATGTGGACATCGTGGGGAAGATCATGTCCGTGCTACCACAAAAGAAATATGCAAGCATCATCACCATCCTTCACAACATGGAGGACTTGAGCACCATGACCCTAGGCATAGTCATTGGCAAGATTGTGGCATTTGAAATGTCACGTAAGATGGGTCAAGAAGAAGCCTCTTCATCAAGCAAAGGCAAAGCTCTTGCATGTAGCGAGAAAAAGAAGATGAAGGGCAAGCAAGTTGAGACAAGCTCAAGCTCAAGCTCCTCAAGTGAAGATGAAGAAGAAGATGAGGATGATGATGAAGATTCAAGTGATGATGATCAATCTTCCTCCTCCACCTCCAACCTTGATGAAGAATCAATCAAACTAATCAACAAGGTGGAGAAGATGATCCAAAGGCTCAATGTCAAGGGTGTGCCCATCCAAATTCAAGATATCATCTTCACCAATCAAAGAAATGAGCAAAGAAAGAGAGGATGCTATGGATGCGGCGAGTTGGGGCATTTTGTGGAAGTTTATCCAAACAAGCCCACACCCAAGACAAAGAAGAAGGCATGCAAGAACCAAGCCCTCACATAAATAAGGTCATGGGATGATTCTTCAAGTGAAGAAGAACACCATCACAAGAGGCTAGGGCGCAAGCACTCATCATCAAGCTCTTCTCGTATGTGCCTTATGGCACGAGGTAACGAAAGCTCATCCTCTAGTGAGAGTGATAGTGATGATGAAATGCCTTCTTATGATAAAATTGTGCAACAAAATCTTAATTATGCTAAAGCTTGCACTAGTCAACAAAAGAAGCTCGGAAAAATAAAAGAAAAGCTAGATAGTTCATAAGAAGCATACTAAACTTTGCTTGAACAATATGAGAACTTTGCTAATCTCAATGTTGAACTATCTACCAAAATTGAGCAACTTAAGGCTAGTGCAACAGCAAATGCATGCACAATCAATGATGAGCAACTTGTAAAGAAAAATGAAAAATTAAAAAGAAAAGTTAGCTAGCGCACAAGATGCTTATAAAAGTTTGCTTGCTAAAATGGAAACCATGTGCAAACATTGTGATGAGCTAACTAATAAAGTTGCTAATCTTGAAGCCGCTAGTACAATCCGTACCAAGGTATCTAAAAAGAAAAGTTCTATCTTTAACATGTCTAAAAAGGATGCCTCTACTTCTTATAATGATTTATGTTTAGACTCATCTTTGTGCAACCAAGTTTGTGTTGGGAAAGTTGTTGTAGATACATGCACACAAAAGGTTGCAAAGGAGAATGAGCAACTCAAGCAAGAAGTAGCTTGCCTCACCAAGGACTTGACTCAAGTGAAAGGCAAGGTGAAGCAAGCCCAACTTCATCAAGATAACACCGTTAAGGGAGTGAAGAAGCTTGATGAAGGACAAACCGTGGTTTGCTACGTGTGCCACAAGGAAGGTCACAAGTCCTATGAGTGCAAGGTAAAGAATGGGGGAGGAGCAAAGAAGAAAGAGAAGAAGCAAGCTCTCCAACACCTATACCAACAAGGTGGACAAGAAGGCCTCCACACCATACTTGTTAAAGAAGAAGAAAAATGACAAGGTGGTGGTCATCAAGGTGAACAAGCAAGCCAACAATGGGGTCAAATGCTTTTGGGTGCCAAAGGAAATCATTTCCAACATAAAGAGCACCAAGAAGGTTTGGATCCCGAAAGGGAAGTGAGAAGTCCGATGGACTTCGGAGAATTTGGAGACTTGGCAAAGTATGGGTGCATTTCATGGGGTGCATCATGATGGACAAAAACATTACCAAGTGGGTTAGTGAATACTATGGACCCAAATTCCCCTTCCCATGTTAGGTAACTAGATGTTATTACTTTCAATTGGAACTTCCTTCAAGTGGTATTTCTTACAAATTGGCATCTTGTAGCATCTAGTTACTTTTTATGCCTATGTTTGCATTTACATGCTTATATCTTTTGTCATGCATACACTAGGTATATCTTATGGTAGGCTTGCTCGGTTTCATTCTTAATCCTTGGAGCAAACCTACATGGTTTAAAAAAATTAGGAGCACGACACATAGCTTGTCTTTTGATTGTTCATCTAATATGTGTCAAAGTCCAAATTGTAGATAATTTCTACCGAATATCAACTTCAAAAATGATTCTCCCATTCATGAGATGTCATCTTTCAAGTGGTATTATTGATTCTAAAATCAATGTGCATGACTTCTACAAGTATCCCACACTTGTGTGCACAAATTTAGGGGGAGGTTACTCTACAAGTTGGATGCCTTAAGACTAACACCTTTTCAAGCTTATCATGTGTGTAGTAGTCTCATTGCAAGGAAATTGGAGTCCTCGGAGTTAAGCATCTTACTTCAAATATTCACTACCTATTGCAAGTGGTAGAAATCAAATTGGTTTACACATGTGGTATTTCTAAACCGATATCATCATGTTGATTTCATTTTAATATTTATATGCTTTCTCCATGCATTATATAGATTAAAATCCCTTGAGCAACAATTTGCCAATTATGCATATGCTTTGTCTTCTACCATATGTATGCATATATTTAGGGGGAGCTTAATCTATATAATGTGAGAGTCAAATTTTGTGACCTATTCCACTCTACATACAAAGGATCACAAAGTTTGACCCTCCCTTGTGCTACTAATGTCTTCTTTTTTGGTGTTTGATTCCAAAGGGGGGGAATTTAGAGGACCAAAAGCAAGCATTAATTTATAGTGCCATAAGCTAGATATTTTACAAGTGGTAATGGTCTACAAGTGGTAATGGTCCGAGAAAGGGAGGATAGTGGATTATGGATTAGTCTATGTAATGAGGAGAATTTGTAGGAAGCAAGGCTTAAATCTATAATGCCACATGGGGACATTTTGCAAGGGCAAGATAAGTTTTTATGTAGTATCTTTTAGTCTTACAAGTAGTATCTTTTTAACATCATATAACCTTGCCCCTTGCATTGCATCCTAGCAAGTAGGTAGTTTTTAACTTTCAAAATTCTATTATTTTCTTGCTTTGGTCGTGTTGTCATCAATCACCAAAAAGGGGGAGATTGTAAGGAAAATGGACCCTAGACCCATTTCCTCTGGATTTTGGTGTTTGATGACCAACACAACCAAATTGGACTAATGAATTTATAAGTGATTGTTTTGTAGTTCAATAGGGTACAAGATGTGACTTGGACGAAGGCAACATAATGATCCAATGATCAACACCATAAGCAAGACCTTAGAAGCACAAGAGAAGACCCAAGATATCAAGCAAAGTCCAAGCATGAAGATAGAAACCAAGCCATATGCAAGATCATGAAGAAATGAGCTCACAGAAGTGACTGGACGCTAGACCGGACGCTGGAGGAAAGTGACCGGACGCTCCAATCAAGAGACTCAACAAACAGGCGTCAGCAGCAGCGATCGGACGTTGGACCGAACGCTGGCGGCAAAATCGACCGAACGCAGGACAACAGAGTCCGATCGAGTACAGAGAGGTTCTAGAGCGGCGAAAATGCGACCGGACGCGTCCGGTGGCATGTGACCGAACGCTGGCAGCGTCCACTCAGTTGATCGCAGCTCTAACAGTTGGGATGACCGGATGTGTCTAGTCAGGACGTGATCAGCGTCCGGTCAGTAGCAGAAAAGCTGGATTTCATCCCCAACGGCTACTTTCTCAGTGGGGCTTATAAATACAACCCCCAACCGGCCAAATGAGAGGTGTGGAGCTGAGGAAACATATCAAGGGTGTTGATACACCATTTTAGTGACCTCCACTTGCATAGTGCTTAGTGATTCAATAGGTGATTAGCGTAGATGCTTTGCGAAGTGCTTAGGTTGATTAGACCACCGCTTATGCGCTTGTTCTAGGTTTAGGCCTAGTGTTTAGTGAGGTTTGCATACCTCTTACCACTCGGAGCTTGCGCGCACCATTGTTGACATCGGAGGGGCTTGTAGTCTTGCAAGATCACACCAACTGCGTTTGTGGTGTGGCCGCCACCATGTACTGAAGGGAACAAGGCCCACGGCGTTTTCGGCCGGAAGCTTGATAGTGAAGATGGCGGGGAGCATCTGGGAGAGGCTTGCCAGAAGGCACTTTGGAGACCCACTTGCGCGTGGGGAAGGCCCGAGGCTATCCATGGAGTTATCCGATCGGGAGCTTGGCCCTTGCGAGGGATTCTTTGCGAGGGGCTCCAACGAGGACTAGGGGGAAGCTTGCACGCTTGTCGATACCTCGGTAAAAATACCAGAGTCATCAATGGGAGTTTGCATATCTCTACCTTGCTCCTTAAGCTTGCGCATTTACATTGATTGTATTACTCATTTTGCAGTAGAGATAGCAACACACTAGCAAAACCATAGTTGCACATTTAGATAGTTTATCTTTTGCACATGTTTTGCTAAGGTTAGAAAAAGAGGCCATAGTTTAGAGTTAGAATTTTAAGCTGCCTAATTCAATCCCCCCCCTCTTAGGCGTCATAGTCCGCTTCAGGCTCGTACGAGCCCGAGCACGCCACTGTAGGGGTGGCTCCATCACCAGCCGCCCCTACAAAAAAATTATCCCGTTGCTTCAAACCGTTTTTCACGTAGTGTTAGTATAACAAACAATATGCACTAGTAGAGAACAGACCTTTGATCCTCGGCCAAAATGGGCTCTAGTCCCGGAATTTTTTGCGCCCGGGACTAGAGATACCTTTAGTCCCGGTTGGTGGCTCCAACCGGGACTAAAGGTCCCTGCCCAACGGCTACTGCGCTAGACAGAGGTGGCAGGGACCTTTAGTCCCGGTTGGAGCCACCAACCGGGACTAAAGGTATACTTTTACTCCCGGTTGGTGGCTACAACCGGGAGTAAAGGTCTACTCCCGGGCCATGGCTGCGCCCGGGGTTGGAAAGTTACCTTTAGTCCCGGTTGGAGCCACCAACCAGGACTAAAGGTCACCCCTTTATATCCCGGCCGTCTCCTTCCTCCTCGAGCCCGAGCTCAGCACATTTTGAAGCTCACTGCAGTAGTGTTCTTGCTTCCCCCCTCCCTCCATTGTTCCTCCATCCATTCTTCGATTCCTCCGTCGATTTCTTCGATTTCTCCGTCGATTCTTCAGTTGTAAAGGTTACCAATCTCATACTCTCATTTTTCACCATTGTCTTATCTCATTTTGTTTACTATATATATATTGTTCTTTATTGTGGTTTTTTTCATTTGTAAGCAATTTGAGCTCAAAATCACTTCAAGCTTGCATATTTACATGAAAGAAGGTTAAAGTAGCTAGTTGAACTTGCGGACCGTGTTCATCTCGGCGAGCATGTTCTCTGCCGAGCGGTAACGGATGTCAAGGAGGAGCTTTGATTCTACGAGGGAGAGCGGCAACGGTCGTGGAAGACCGTGTTCCCTTCCTCGTAGAATCGGAGCTCTTCCGTGGTAAGTACGGTGCCGTCCGGTGGAGAAATGCTCGCCGAGATGATCACGTAAGCAAGTTCAACTAGTACGGATGGTTATTTATTCACATGTCCCGATATCGTCGCAGTAGTATGTCAATCACCGTACTTTTTATTTTAACTTTTTATGAAATGAAAAACTTAGAAAATAGTTAGAAAATTATAGAAAATCCGTACTAGTTGAACTTGCGGACCGTGTTCATCTCGGCGAGCATGTTCTCTACCGAGCGGTAACGGACATCAAGGAGGAGCTTTGATTCTACGAGGGAGAGCGGCAACGGTCGTGGAAGACTGTGTTCCCTTCCTCGTAGAATCGGAGCTCTTCCGTGGTAAGTACGGTGCCGTCCGGTGGAGAAATGCTCGCCGAGATGATCACGTAAGCAAGTTCAACTAGTACGGATGGTTATTTATTCACATGTCCCGATATCGTCGCAGTAGTATGTCAATCACCGTACTTTTTATTTTAACTTTTTATGAAATGAAAAACTTAGAAAATAGTTAGAAAATTATAGAAAATCCGTACTAGTTGAACTTGCGGACCGTGTTCATCTCGGCGAGCATGTTCTCTACCGAGCGGTAACGGACATCAAGGAGGAGCTTTGATTCTACGAGGGAGAGCGGCAACGGTCGTGGAAGACTGTGTTCCCTTCCTCGTAGAATCGGAGCTCTTCCGTGGTAAGTACGGTGCCGTCCGGTGGAGAAATGCTCGCCGAGATGATCACGTAAGCAAGTTCAACTAGTACGGATGGTTATTTATTCACATGTCCCGATATCGTCGCAGTAGTATGTCAATCACCGTACTTTTTATTTTAACTTTTTATGAAATGAAAAACTTAGAAAATAGTTAGAAAATTATAGAAAATCCATATTAGTTGAACTTGCAGACCGTGTTCATCTCAGCGAGCATGTTCTCTGCCGAGCGGTAACGGACGTCAAGGAGGAGCTTTGATTCTACGAGGGAGAGCGGCAACGGTCGTGGAAGACCATGTTCCCTTCCTCGTAGAATCGGAGCTCTTCCGTGGTAAGTACGGTGCCGTCCGGTGGAGAAATGCTCGTCGAGATGATCACGTAAGCAAGTTCAACTAGTACGGATAGTTATTTATTCACATGTCCCGATATCGTCGCAGTAGTCTATCAATCACCGTACTTTTTATTTTAACTTTTTATGAAATGAAAAACTTAGAAAATAGTTAGAAAATTATAGAAAATCCATACTAGTTGAACTTGCGGACCGTGTTCATCTCGGCGAGCATGTTCTCTGTCGAGCGGTAACGGACATTAAGGAGGAGCTTTGATTCTACGAGGGAGAGCGACAGCGGTCGTGGAAGACCGTGTTCCCTTCCTCGTAGAATCGGAGCTCTTCCATGGCAAGTACGGTGCCGTCCGGTGGAGAAATGCTCGCCGAGATGATCACATAAGAAAGTTCAACTAGTACGGATGGTTATTTATTCACACGTCTCGATATCGTCGCAGTAGTCTGTCAATCACCATACCCAAACGTAAGCAAGGTCAACTAGTACTGATTGTTATGTGTGTACACTCCCATTCTTCTGTTAATTTGTGGAAATATCATGTGAATTACTTACCTGCCGCAGTAAAAGACACAATGACCATTAAAAATATCATTGTTTAGAGATATAGATAATTTTATAGTTTCATAATTTTATTTGTTTATAAAATGAGAAATTTATAGTGTATTAAAAAATGAGTATAGAGAGTAGATGGCAACTGCTTCCGGGTCCTCGGCCTCTCATGGGTTTCCAAAGCGACTTAGGCCGGGCCTCCCTCTCATTCCATGCGGCAAGTGTCTTGATGAGACGAAGATTGTGATGGAGTACCGAGTGAAGAAGGAGGGTCCCAACAAGGATCATATCTTCTACAAGTGTCCGGATCGCAATGTGAGTTATTTTATCATATTTAATGATTATGGTTAGTTTATACCTATTTTCATGATGGTTGTGATTAAAGTTCTAATTTTTTGTTTTAATTTTAGTGGGATGGCAGTGGACGATGTTCAGGCTTCTACTGGGAGGAAGAGTATGTTGAACTCGTGCAAAAATATCTTGCACAACAGGCAGATACGACGGCTAATGAAGCAGTGATCCAGCCAAAGAAGCCCAAAGATGTTGCACAATCGGGGGATCTGTCTGTTTTAGTTGAGATTGGTCACGAAATCCTTGTGCTCCTGAAATGTATTTTAGCTTTAGTTCTTTTAGTGGTAGTTGGGATTGTCTATATTGTAGCGATGCTTTCATAAATTTGTACCTTTTGTGGTGGCACACATGTTGTATAAATAATTAATTATGATCTAGGTTTTAATATGGTATTTATGTCATGTAATGCAGATGAGCCGGCATTGGATGTACAATGCTGATCGCCGCTCCCAAGAGTTCATTGACGGCGTGCACTCTTTGTTACGTGCGGCCGAGGCAAACAAACGCGACGGTTTCATGTGCTGCCCATGTGCCATATGTAAGAATACGGTGGAATATCCTTGCTCAAGGACTCTTCATTCACACTTGTTGAAGTCGGGTTTCATGCCAAACTATATTTGTTGGACGAAGCATGGAGAAACCAGCGTTGTAATGGAAGAAGGTGAAGAAGAACAATGGGACGACAATGATATTATTCCCGATGGTGCGTGCTTCAATGATATTGCAATGGGAGAAGCTAAAGAAGAGGTAGCCACAGAAGATGAGCATGCTGATGATCTTTGTCAGGTCATTCGTGACGCACAAAGAGAATGTGAAAGTGAAAAGGAGAAGATCAAGTTCGAGCGGATGCCAGAAGATCACAACAAATTGTTGTACCCAACTTGTGATGCAGGGCAAAAAAAGTTGGGAACCACACTAGAATTGCTGCAATGGAAGGCAAAGAATGGTGTATCTGACAAGGGATTTGGAGAGTTACTAAAAATCCAAAAGAAGATGCTTCCGAAGGACAATGAATTGCCCGCCACTACCTACGAAGCAAAACAAGTTGTCTGTCCTATGGGGCTAGAAATCGAGAAGATACATGCATGTCCTAAAGACTGCATCCTGTACCGTGGCAAAGAGTACGAGAAATTAGATGCATGCCCGGTATGCCATGCATCATGGGATAAGATCAGGCGAGATGACCCTGGTGATGTTGAGGGCGAACGTCCACGGAAGAAAATCCCTGCCAAGGTTATGTGGTATGCTCCTATAATACCACGCTTGAAACGTCTGTTCAGAAACAAAGAACATGCAAAATTGTTGCGATGGCACAAAGAAGACCATAAGGTAGACAATATATTGAGACACCCTGCTGATGGGTCCCAGTGGAGAGCAATCGATAGAGAATTCCTAGAGTTTGCAAATGACGCAAGAAACTTAAGATTTGCTTTAAGTACAGATGGTATCAATCCTTTTGGAGAGCAGAATAGTAGTCATAGCACTTGGCCTGTTACTCTAAGTATCTACAACATTCCTCCTTGGTTATGCATGAAGCGGAAGTTCATTATGATGCCTGTGCTCATCCAAGGCCCGAAGCAACCTGGCAATGACATCGATGTGTACCTGAGACCACTTATTGATGAACTTCTCATTTTGTGGAATAAAGAAGGTGTACGTGTGTGGGATGAGTACAAACAGGAACACTTTGATCTGTGAGCATTGTTGTTCGTAACAATCAATGATTGGCCTGCTCTAAGTAATCTTTCAGGACAGTCAAACAAGGGATATAATGCATGCACACACTGCTTCGGTGATATTAGAGGTGTATTCTTGAAAAAATGTCGAAAGGTCGTGTACCTTGGCCATCGTCGATTTCTTCCTACAAATCACCCCGTAAGAAAGAAAGGCAAGCATTTTAAAGGAAAGGCAGACCACCTAACCAAGCCTCACAACCAAACCTGTGAGGATGTACTCGATATGGTCAATGATGTGAAAGTCGTCTTTGGAAAAGGACATGGCAGCCAACCTGTTCCGAACGACGCTAATGGTCACGCACCCATGTGGAAGAAAAAATCCATATTTTGGGACCTACCCTATTGGCAAGTCCTAGAGGTCCGCAGCTCGATCGACGTGATGCACCTGATGAAGAATCTTTGTGTGAACCTGCTAGGCTTCATGGGTGTGTATGGAAAGTCTAAGGACACATTTGAAGCACGACAGGACCTGCGTTGTTTGAGAGAAAGAGACAACCTGCATCCAGAGAAGACAGATGATGGACGCCATTACTTACGTCCTGCCAGCTACACTCTAAGCAAAGAGGAGAAAGAAATCATGTTTGAATGCTTAAACAACATCAAGGTACCATCTGGATTCTTCTCGAATATAAAGGGTATTACAAATGTGCCAGAGAAGAAATTCTGTAACTTAAAGTCCCATGACTGTCATGTTCTCATGACGCAATTACTTCCAGTTGCATTAAGAGGAATTCTACCTCCAAATGTACGTCTAGCCACCGTGAAGCTATGTGCATTCCTCAATGCAATTTCTCAGAAGGCAATTGATCCAACTGATCTAGCTAAACTACAGAATGATGTGGTTCAATGTCTCGTCAGCTTTGAGTTGGTGTTCCCTCCTTCCTTCTTTGATATCATGACACACCTCCTAGTTCACCTAGTCAAGGAGATTTTCATTCTCGGTCCTGTGTTCCTACACAATATGTTCCCCTTAGAGAGATTTATGGGAGTCCTGAAGAAATATGTTCACAACCGTGCTCGCCCAGAAGGAAGCATCGCCAAGGGCTATGGAACAGAAGAGGTCATTGAGTTCTGTGTTGACTTTATTCCCGACCTTGACTCGATTGGTGTTCCTAAATCAAGACATGAGGGGAGACTAAGCGGAAAGGGGACACTAGGGAGGAAAACATATATTGGTACGGAGGATGATTATTTTAATAAAGCACACTACACAGTTCTACAGAACTCCTCTTTGCTAGATCCATATATTGAGACACACAAGGATCTCTTACGATCCGAGTTTCTAGGGAAGACTGATGCTTGGATTACGCGTAAGCACATGAAAACTTTCAGCGGTTGGTTGCGAAAAAAATGTCAAGGTGATGAGAGCATCCATGAGCAACTGTATTTATTGGCATGCAACCATCATGTCATATCATCACATACAAAGGGTACGAGATAAATGGGAACATATTCTACACAGTAGCCCAAGATAAAAGGAGTACCAACCAAAACAGTGGTGTCCGCATAGATGCCATAGACCCGAATGGGAATAAGCAGACATATTATGCCCGCATAGATGAAATATGGGAACTAGAATATGCACCTACTTTGAAGATCCCATTGTTCAAGTGCCAATGGGTCAAGGTGACTGGAGGCGGAGTAACAGTAGACAACGAGTATGGAATGACAACAGTAGACCTTAGTAATATTGGGTACAAAGATGAACCATTCATCCTTGCCAAGGATATGAATCAGGTGTTCTATGTCAATGATATATCTACTAAACCAAAAAGAGGGAAAAACGATAATGACTCAACCAAAGAGCCAAAGCGCCACATAGTTCTTTCAGGGAAAAGAGTCATCGTGGGAATTGAGGACAAGTCGGACATGTCAGAAGATTATGAAAAGGATGACCGAATTCCGCCCTTCAAAGTGAACAAAGACCCTAGCATCTTGGTAAATGATGAGGACACTCCATGGTTACGACGCGATCATAACCAAGGGACATACGTAAAGAAGAAGTTCACTACTGTGCCCACTTGATGATATAGTTATTTAATGTAGTGTGTGTTTGAGATATTATGTAATAATTGTGAATCCAGATGTTTATTATGTCGTGTTTCAAATTAAATCAATGTTTGATTTGGTGGGATTTCTCTCTCGAAAAGTTAAATTAGGATATTGAGTGATGAAAAATTAAAATATTAACGTTCAAATGATGTGAAAACAAATTTCCTGTCCAAAACCAATAGTTTTAATAATTTTAATTAAACACTACATTTTTGCATTAACGAAATAATAAATATTAGTTACATTATGTTTTATAATTATAACAAAAAATAAAAAAAGTTAGGTTATAGATTTTTCTTATGTGCAATAAAGAAAAAAATCCATATTTTTAACAAAATAATTTTATGCCTTTTATTTAATTTACTATGTATTTAACAAGGCTATGTATTTAACAAAATAAAACAGGCGGGAAACGAAACTGCAGCCCACCTTTACTCCCGGGTGGGCTTCCCACCCGGGAGTAAAGGTGGGCTACAGTTTCGTGGCCCGCCAAAAAAAACCCTTTACTCCTAGTGCGTGTTACCAACCGGGAGTAAAGGTATACCTTTACTCCCGGTTGGTAAGACGCACCGGGAGTAAAGGTACCTTTACTCCCGGTTGGTAATACACACCGGGAGTAAAGGACCTTTACTCCCAGTGGGGGGATGGCACCGGGAGTAAAGGGGTGTGGCCTATATATACTAGTGCCATCTTTCTTCCTTGCGTTCTTCGCCGATTCCTCTCCCCCTGCGCCCACACCACACGGCCCGCCACACCGAGGACGCCGCCGCCACCCCGCCCGATGCCGATCGTTGCCACCACCTCGCGCGCGTCCGCGGTCCCCACGCCACCCCGCGTGCTGACAACCTCGCTGCTGCTGCCCGCCCTGGCCCAACGCGCGCGCCAGCCGCTGCTTGGTTTGGTAAGTTTTGGTAAGTTTGTTCGTCATTAGCGCCGACGACCTCGCTGCTGATGCGATCTTGAACAATGCGGATGTGTACTGTGTTGTAAAAATGTTAAGTTCGTCGTCCGCGAGTGTGCACAAGTGGTTGTTGTCGGCCACCAAGCCATTCCTTAACGACGACGACGACAAGCGTAGTCTTCGTCATTAGCGCGCGTAACCGACGCGTGTCATCCAGCGACACCAACGAAAACGGCAAATTAAGCGTACGACAATACAGTGGCTAGTCACCATTTATCTTTAAAAATAGTTACAGATATTACGATTGATGTTTCAAGTTACCACCATAAATCGATTTATAAAGACGGTTGGTATATCACCCTGAAATCGATTTGTAGACATAGTTGGTAATAATGTGATCGGTCTCAAAAAGAAATATAGCGCAATGAAGTTCATAACCCTTTCAAGTTAGATTAAGAACTTTCTATTGAAGTTGTTGAGCTAGAAGACATGTACAACCTTTACTTGATGATATTTTCAATTAAAATAGTATATGGCCCCAAAATTATGCTTTAAATTTTTAGTTTTTCAAATTCAATTTTAAAATTTTTCAAACGATTCTTTAATCATATACTATATAGTGTGTGATGGGATTAAAACTTTGTATGTAAGCGCCATGTGTTTCTATGTATACGGCGGAGCACCGCCGCCCTCATTCGCCCTAGGGTTTAGGGTTTATATGGCGGAGCACCGCCGCCCCCGTTCACCCATGTGTACAAACATATATACGGTGGAGTGAAGCACCGCCACTCTCGTCACACCGCCCTTTCTCTCTTC
Organism: Miscanthus floridulus; assembly: GCF_019320115.1. Classification (NCBI taxonomy): domain Eukaryota; kingdom Viridiplantae; phylum Streptophyta; class Magnoliopsida; order Poales; family Poaceae; genus Miscanthus; species Miscanthus floridulus. The sequence continues at coordinate 33,121,114 of NC_089589.1, read as the reverse complement.
TTCCTCGCGCCCGTGGCCCTCCACCGCGCCCGCCCGAGGTGAGTTCTCGTCTCTTGGCTTTCGTGGCAATGAGAAGACAAACGCTAGCAACGACGACATCAATCTTACCATACCTTTCAAGCCTTTCAAGGTTCAAGCCTTCTGTTGGTAGCTAGGGAGCGTGGGCTCGCCACAATTGTCGCAGACCCTGCCCTGGACAGGGTACGGGGGTTCGAGGAGCAAGCGGATGAACTCCATCTTGCCGTAGCCATAGAGAGGATGCACAAGAGTGTCATCGGCGAGTGCGCAACGCGTGTGGAGAGGATGCACAAGAGAGTCTCGTCGTCGTTAGCACACCGGCCCGCCTCACGTCATCGTCGTCAGCACACCGGCCACCGCGCCGACATGTATATATACGTCATTTGTATTCATATGCATGTATGTATACATCGCGGAGCACCGCCGCCCTCATTCGCCTATGCATTTCTATGTATACGGCGGAGCACCGCCGCCCTCGTTCACCCATGTGTACAAACATATATACGGCAGAGTGGAGCACCGCCACTCTCGTCACACCGCCCTCTCTCGTGGCCTAGTCGATCAACATTCGTATTACGTGTCGGCATAAGATATATTGTACAAACATATATACTAGGGCGAAATGCATATTGTTCATAGATTTTACGCATGTAAGCAAAGATTTGACATACTATATATTGGTTTTGTTTTTTGAAGCTACATGGCCGACTCGAGAAACATGGATGAGGAGGAGTTGATGATGAATTTGATCAACACTGGCACTCAAATTGCCGGCGATTATGGTGCTAAAAATAACGTGCAAGAGGATGCAGATGACGGGAGTCAGTACTTAGCTCTTGAACAAAATGAGCAACAACATATTGGCCAAGTATATATTTTTTATTATTAGCTATATATATTATCATATGTCTTATGTGTGCTCATGACATTAAAAATAATGTTTATGTTTTGTAGCCCTCTGGATCGACATCAACAACTACAACGAAGAGCAAAAATGTTTGAGGTCCCAAAAAGCCATTGGAGGGCCGCTTCATCATCTCGGAGTTCAATGTGGATACAGGCGAACCGGGGGGCCAAATAAAACGAAATTCGTGCACCACTGTGGTTATCTTGTACGGGACCGGCTCCCGATCAGTACCCGCGAATGGAAGAAGAAGACCAATGCTCCTCATATCAGTTTTGTCTCCGATCGTGACAAGATGTTAATTTGGAATGATGTCTTGGAACATTTCACGCTCCAAACAGATGGTTATGATGATATAATAGATGGTGATGAATTGAAGGAGCGAGTTAGGGATTGGGCAATGAAGAAGATGGCCACCCAGTTTCAGACTAGGAAGAAACACCTATACACGACGTATGTCAAGAAGAACATAGCACCAGATTTTACTGTCCTAGGCCCGATCTCAAAGCAGAGGCCCTATTGGGATGAGTTTGTACAGTACAAGACGTCGGAAGAGGGTGTGAGTCGGGTGATAAAGAACCAACGTAATGCCCAACAGAAGACATACCACCATAACTTGGGATCAGGTGGCTACCCGACTGCCATTAAGAAGTGGAACAAAATGGAAGCAGACCTTCTTGCCAAGGGTATCTCACCACAATCACCTGAGTGGGGAGAGCGTGCAAAGAATTGGTTTTTCGCTCATGGGGGAACACTGGACCAGGAGACAGGGAAGTGCGTTTATGGCGCAAGACTGCAAGAAGTAGCAGAAAAATTGTTTTATGCTCAGAGAGCTACTGCTAGTGGTGCGTTCAGGCCCAACAGAGAGAAGGATGAATTGACATACGCCATCGGGACTATTGAACACGGTGGCCGAACTAGAGGCAAAGGAAGTGTCTCGTGGGAGCATGAATTCCCTCAGGACAGACCTTCCTACAGAAGCCGCCAGAGAAAGAAGGAAGAAGAGGCACAGCGGCTCCCGAAGTTGGAGGAAGCGGTGCGTGAAGCACAGGAGCGGGAAAAAAAACCTTGAAGCGAGAATGCAGGAGGAAATCAAAAGGCAAGTGCAAATAGCAGTGAGTGCAAGCAAGCAGGCATCAGAGCCAGGAATCAACATTAGCTAATCTGTTCAGTTGAAAAGCAGTTGCGCTTCCACAGAGATACCAAAACAAGGGGACATAGGACTGTGCTTCCCTGTGGATGACGTCACTGAACCTTGTACATCGTGTGAGCTACACATTCCGAAGGGGAATTCCACAATCAAGGTGGCTATCGGTCTTGTTAATCCTATCAACCGAACCAAGACACCAAGGATTCATGGGAATATAATCCAAGAAGGATATGCTACCATCTCGGTAGATAAAGCTGAAAAAGGTTTTAGTGATTTGCCTCTTGACATTCCTGGAGGTGATGGCGAGAAGACTCTCGGAGAAGCAGAGAAGACATTCATTCTATGGCGCAAGCGCTACATCATCATTCCCGAGATGTCGCCTCCACCTCCTCCTGAACTACCTCACCATAGGTGCGGATGAAAACACTACATCATTAATTTATATTGGCTTAAATAATTAACAATCTGCTCATAATAATATGTCATTCCTTTTTTGTAGCAGATCCTCCCCCAACCTAAGTCTAATTGTTCAATCGCCAGATCATCATAGTACTCTGCACAATGACAATGTGTTGGAAGGCGAGGCTGCATCCACACCATCTCCAAGGAGGTCTCCAACGCCGCAGCCACCACCTCCAAGGAGGTCTCCAACGCCTCCCCCGCCCCCACCTACCAAGAAGCCAAGTACTAGCAAGAGGCCAGCCCCGCAAATGAAGAACCAGCCCCCGCCGGCAAAGAAAGCCACCGTGAAACCAAGGGCTATTCCCAAAATAATATCTGAAGAGAAGGAAGAAGTAACTGATGCATATAAAAAAGATATGTCCAGATTCTATGACAAACTTAAAAAGGATAAAGAAGCAAGGAGTAACCCGGAGAAACCGTACTTCTTTGTAGCTCCAGATATTCTAAGAAAAAGGGTGGCTTCTTACCAGCAACAACAGCGGGAATCTCGTAAGCCGTCTAAAGCAATGGACTATGACCGCACTCTCACCAAGTCAATTGAGGCGGCACAGAAAAATATGGTTCGAATTTAGGATTAATGCATCAGGCAAACATACCTCCGGATGTTGATTTGGATCACCTTGGTGAATTTATTGAAGAGACTGGTCTCGACCTTTACCAGATGTTTGGTGATGGAAACATTGAGAGTACGGCGGAGGTTGATATTTGGAAGAAAAAATATGTACTAGGCCAGAGTCTATACAACCCTCAAGCCTTAGGTGATCTGGGGATGCAAATGTACCTGCTAAACAAGTGGTACATGCAGGCGTCTACTGGTGGAGACTTCTGCGTTGGTGTCAGAATTAGAGACGAACATTGGTTCCGTGGCGATGATGTTATGTATGTTGACTTTGCAGAATTTCATCAACTATGCCACCTGACCTCTCTAGACAAAGTTATCATTAGCTGCTATTGCCTGTAAGTAATAATTCTTTCGATCTATTATTAAACTCATCATATGTGTGTATATGCATATAAATTATCCTAACAAGTACTATATATATGCAGATTTACAATGACAGAGCTTAGAAAGAAAGGTTGCAATGAAATTGGTTTTGTTGATCCTCATATAGTATTCAAAGACCCAGTTACTCCAATGCCTAATTGGAAGTCTGAGTCAGAGACTAACCTCATGAACTTCTTAGTGAACCAACGCCACAAGAAGGATATACTCTTTCCCTACAACTTCAAGTGGGTGTTAATAATGTCGATCATCCTTAATGGCTCATATGTTGATTCTAGTTAGTTCATGAGTGTTATGCGTTATATCCTATAAACACATGCAGCGATCACTGGATATTGATGGACATCGATCTGGTGAAAAGTCACTTGATAATCTATGACTCGATGAGAAAACCACAACAAGACTACCAAGATATGATAGATATTATCCAGAGGTAATTTCGGTATCTCTAGCAACTATATATACACACAAACATGATGATTAACTATATCTGATGACGTGGCAAATTTTTTATTGGGCAGTGTTTGGAAAACCTTTATTGAGAAGCAACACATGGAAAAATGTAAAGCACCACTGAATGTAATCCCTTTGAAAGTAAGTCCCCTAAATCACATCATCTTTATTAATTAAACATATAGCTTTCACCGGATCACCAGAAAGGATGATAAATCTTTTCTCATAAAGTGGTGTCTGAGGCAGGAACAGGGGAACAACTACTGTGGTTACTATATTTGTAAGTTTATCAAGGTGGTCTCCCAAAGAACTCCTACAGAGACCCTCAAAGTACGTTAAAAATACACTATATATTCATTTAATTATTATTATTGATTGTGTTACTATGTCTTTATATATATATATATATATATATATATATATATGTATGTATGTATGTATGTATGTATGTATGTATGTATGTATGTATGTATGTATGTATGTATGTATGTACATATATTAATTTATTTTCCTTTAATTCAAACCTGTAGGCTCGATGGTTGGAGGAAAAGGTCATACGGCAAGACCAAATCAAAGCAATTCAAGAGTCTATAGCCGGTTTTTTAATGACCAGGTTATCAATTCCAAAGGCGAGTTCTACTTCGACCCAACACTGCCATGGAAGCCAAGCTAGAGGATGAGAGGAAACTTGTTATATCACAACAACTGTAATGCAATCTTTTGTAATATATGCACATGAAATAATATAATATAAAATACACATATGCATGCATGCATGTAAATATATATATGATGCATGCATATATATATACATATATATATATATATATATATATATATATATATATATATATATATATATATATATATTCTATGCTTGAATTGTGTGATTTAATACGTTCATTGTGCTTGAACCGAAACATACTATATGCACGTATAAATGTATAATTAGCAGCGTACAATACGACTTCGAAAACCTATTTTGAAAAGGAAAGAAAAAATGAAAAGAAAAGAAAAAAGAAAAAAAATTTAACCTTTAGTCCCGGTTGGTATTACCAACCGGGACTAAAGGGTGCCGGCCTCGTGGCATGTCAGGAGGCACCTTTAGTCCCGGTTGGTGTTACCCACCGGGACTAAAGGTCCCCCTTTAGTCCCAGTTCCTGACCCGGGACTAAAGGACCACCCTTTAGTCCCGGATGCTTGCTCCCGGGTGGGGAACCGGGACTAGAGGGGGTTCCCCACCGGGAGTAAAGGCTGTCTCTGTACTAGTGATGGAATCATTATAATAATTAGGGATAACTAGGTCCTTGAACACTAATATGTTTTAGAGTTGCTAGAGTTAATTATATGATTTTTAGGAGAGTGGGAGTATAAAATATAGTAACATACTTGAATTGCATATTTTTAACAGTGAACTTATTGGTGATTAGTGGATTTTTTTTCAAACGATATGCATGTGTCTATTCTCCCACATGAACATGTAGAGGGAATGTCTAGTTTTCCATATTAGAAAATCTTGAGGCATGAAGGTCAAAGTGAGATCTGACTTGGAATACTAATCAGGCATATGATGATAAAGTAAGTAAGCCCCATGAAAAAACTGATTTAGTTAGGAAGAAAGATCTTTTTTTTTTTTTGCAAGTCAATATGTGAGAAAGGAGGTTTGAGAGATGACTTGAAGAATGTGAAAATGGGAAGCACAATGGAGCATAACAAAATTAAGCTTAGTGACCTTTTACATATATTTGTGCTAATTACCTGAAGCTTATAGCACTAGAGAATCGATCAGTATCCCATGGTGCTGAAGTCAAGCATTGCATTCAGTTTTTAGCAAAGTGAAAATTACAGATCAATAGATGCTTTGAAATGCAATGCCTATTTTCCTTAAGAACTTCTAGTATGCGTGTTGTTGAAACTTCCTCTCTTGTCTGTACATTTTTAGGAGGTACCAACTTGTTTGTGTAATCAAAATAGCTTGCTAGATGTTATACTCGTGCAAGACTTTTGAGCCCAAACCCATCCAAATGCAAAGCCAAACATGATGAGCAATCAGTGGTGAATCTAGGATCGTCTGTAGGGGCCTGCTATTTCCTATTTCTCCTCCTCCTCCTCCTCCTCCTCCTCCTCCTCTCTCTCTCTCTCTCTCTCTCTCTCTCTCAACTTCCTCCTCTTCATCCATGCATAAAAATTGTTGGGGTTTTGTTTCATTGTCAGCTGGGAGGTACTCCCTCCGTTTTATAATATAGTGCATTCTATCATTCAAAAATTGTCCTCAAATATAATGCATTCTAGAGGACAAAAACTAATTTTACATTAAATATTTTCTATTTATCAACCAATCACCATTATTCACGTTGATGATAGCGTCTGATTAGGAAATAAAATGACGGTACATGCGTCTTTTATGTTCTCTCTTAATTTATCTTAAAATTCCTAAAATGCACTATATTACAAGGACAGAGGGAGTAGGGGGCACGACAGACGCCTCCTCTCTCTCTCTCTCTCAAGGGTGTTTGATGCATAATTATCCATGTTATTTTCCATCATATTTATATATAGATTAGCATGGAAAATTAGTTGCTTCCATTGTAAGCGAAGACTTTTGCATTTGAGATTCATTACTCTCTCTCTCTCCGAGTGGTTATTGAAGATTCCTTGCATTGTAAATGCTCAAAGTGGGTCACTGAAACTTCGTGCATGTACCTTTTTAGGATATAACCTAGCTATTACGTGTAAGCAAAATATCTTGTAGACGCTAATATTTTCTCAAGGCAAGACTTTCAAACACAAACCCATCTAAATGCAACGTGAGACATGAAGAAGACATACCAACATACTAGCATCCAACAATTTTCAAACAATCTCCTACTAAAAATTAGCTAGCGAAAAAATAGTAGCCATACCTATTAGCTAGGTAATTTTTGGTGCTAATAGATCCAAACATGTCCTAAATCCGACAATGGACAAATGCGACGATCAAGGCTTCACCTGTCACATATTTTTAGATAATGGATAAAACAATATCCGGCCTCTACATCCATAGATGTACACAGCCCATTATTACAAAGTTTTGGAGGAAAAAAAGAGAGAGCCAGTCTTATAGATCGACCCGGACGCTAATTCAAATAGTATAAATGTTTTCATCCTTTATTGGATATCTCTTAAGCAATTATTTCCAATTTCTTGCTCATCGTAGAGAGCGCGTCCTTGGCTATCTCATCACGCTGCAGCTGGGCCCAAGAGCGTAACCAGTACGCTCCTCTGAAAATTACCTGCATCATAGAGTTAGATCTCATTTGATTAAAAACAACATCATTATGGCATCTCCAAATAGCCCAAAACATGGCAGCCACCCCCACCCAAATCAAATTTCTAATCCTTTTATTTTGATTAGTTAGCCAATTACCAAACATGTGGCTGATTGATCTTGGTTGGGTCAGACTAGTAGCAAAAAAGATAATCCTCCATATCATTTTGGTAAGGGGGCAGTCTAGGAACAAGTGTTGGATAGTTTCATTCCCATTACAGCAGATGCACTTCTGACTCCCCTTCCAATTTTTCCTAGCGAGGTTGTCTTTGGTTAAGACGACACCCCTTTGCAAGAACCAAAGAAAGATTTTAATTTTTAGAGGAATTTTTATCTTCCAGATCTTCCTATGATGAAAAGGTGTTTGTGTATCTATAAGATAGAGATATATAGAGCGGATAGAGAATAACCCAGATTTGGTTAAACTCCATCTGAAGTAATCTGAACCTTCGACCAATTCGACATTTGAGATCCGTGCTACTAAACTAAGCCATTCTGCAAGTTTATTATCCACCAGAGCGCTTCTAAAAGATATGTTTAGTGGGCTAGTAGTCATCACTTTTGAGACTGTTGCGTGAGGATCCCGCACTATATTATATAAGGATGGATATTTAAATTTCAGAGGCTTATCTCCTACCCATGTGTCGTCCCAAAACCTAGTGTTGGTTCCATCTTTAATATCGAATGAACCATTAGCCAGCACCTCATCTTTGATATGCACGAGTCCTCTCCAGAAATGAGAGTCATTGGGTTTGGCTGCTACCTGAGTTAGGCTCTTGGAGCTTAAGTATTTATTCCGTAAAAGAGATTGCCATATGCCTTCTGAGTTTAGCAGATTAACCAGCCATTTGGCTAGAAGGCATTTATTTTGCAATTGTAAATTTAGGATACCTAATCCTCCTTGGTCCTTAGGACGGCAAAGGATGTCCCATCTAGCAAGACGATATCTATGTTTATCTGAGTAGCCTTGCCAAAAGAACCTTGATCTATAATGATCCAGGTTTTTAATGACCCCCTTAGGGATCTCAAAGAAGGACATCATAAACATAGGTAGGCTGCTTAAGACTGAATTAAGCAGAACTAGTCTATCCCCATATGACAGGTATTTCGCTTTCCAACAAGAGAGTTTTTGTTCGAAACGATCTTCCACCTTTCTCCATTCAGAATTTAGGAGTTGTCTATGGTGCATTGGGATCCCTAGATATCTGAAGGGATATTCCCCTGCATTGCATCCAAAGAGACTAGTATAAAAGGATTCCATCTCTTTAGCTGCACCATAGCAGAAGACTTCGCTCTTGTGGAAGTTGATCTTTAGCCCAGATAGCTGTTCAAAAGCGCAAAGCAACAGTTTCAGATTCTGTGCTTGTTCTGGGTCGTGATCAATAAAGATAATGGTGTCATCTGCATATTGTAATATGGACAGACCATCGTCTATAAGGTGGGGGACGACACCTCTTATCTGACCATCGGCTTTTGCTCTGTTAATAAGTAGAGCTAGCATATCTGCAACGATGTTGAATAAGATTGGTGACATTGGATCTCCCTGTCTGAGTCCACGTTTGGTCTGGAAATAGGGTCCTACATCATCATTGACCTTGATTCCCACACTTCCTCCGGTGACCATAGTTTCAACCCATCGACACCATTTGGGGGAGAAACCTTTCATTCGTAGCGTTTGTTGTAGGAAAGGCCACTTCACTTTGTTGTATGCCTTTTCAAAGTCAATCTTGAAAATGACACCGTCTCTCTTTTTGGTGTGAAGTTCATGGATGGTTTCGTGTAAGATAACGACCCCTTCCATTATGTTCCTACCTGTCATAAAGGCAGACTGCGTTGGTCTCACCACAGTTTTAGCTACCATATTAAGCCTATTTGTGCCCACTTTAGTGAATATTTTAAAACTCACGTTAAGAACACAAATTGGCCTGTATTGCTGAATTTTTATGGCATTATTCACTTTTGTGATTAAGGTAATAATACCAAAATTAACACTGTAGAGATCAAAAGCCTCCCTATGCAGCTCAGCAAATAAGGGTAGAAGATCATCCTTGATCACTCCATACCCCAAGACATCTACTCCTTCACCCCTTTTACAAGCACCTCTTCGGCCTGGTCGACCTCAGCTTTGGGAAATCACGTCAACAGCATGCAAAGGCAGCTCCGACTGCACACAGGCCTAGCGGGCCAGGTTCTCCTCACGGATATAGGGTTTTTTTGGTTTGTGGTCTGAGAACGTGCCTGACCCAGGAAACTGATCCCAGGCGTTCATTTTGCTCTATCAGGGGTGAGGATTGCTGCCTGGCTGCTCAGCTGCCTGCCAGTCATCATCCAAACACTCCCTGGGCCTTCTTGCTTGTCTCGCAAGCAAGCTTCCCTGGTGTCGGCGTTGCTCCCAGACACCCGATTTCTGGCATCTAGGGACAGGATCGCTGCCTGAGGGAGGCAGCTTGCCTGGGAGGCTGTGAAGCAAACACGCCCATAAAACCACCACTCATGCTAGCCCAAGTTCGACGAGATAAAAGGGATATGGAAAAATCCGACTTGTCGTGCAGTCTCACCTCTCACGCTTAAGCCTCTTGCCATCAGATGAGAGTTCTTAAAACTCTACAGCCTCACCTCAAACAATCTTGACTAGAACGCAAAATGGGGTTTGATCCCCATGTATTTTTCGCATAGGGAGATAAAGAAGCTGATGTACAACATGCTATTGGGGTTGAAATGATGCACCTATGCCTCTTAATGGTACAGGAGATCCTGGAAGAACCAATGCGTTGGTACCACTTCTGCTGTACCAAGCAACAGAAATCTATGTCTGGTGGCCAGTTTCCAGTTAAGCTGGCCCAATCACCAGTTAAATCAAGAGGAGTATACACGGTGCACGTGCATCTGAAAAAGAGACGTATAGTCGAACGAGCTTCTAGTCTATGTTGTGAGCATGCCCTCAAGCGAACACAAAAGGGGTCGATCAAATCTGACAAGTACGTTGGTTGCTATTCGACCAGAGGTTTACGTCGTGCCCTCAGCTATGAATCCAGAGCTGGGTACTCAGCATTGAGCACCCGGGCACCACTCGTTCATCCCGTTTGTAACTCAACGAGTATAGACATTGCTGCATGTGACACAAGGCGTCTATCACTCAACTGATGGTACTACTAGAGGCACCGTCTGACTAATGTTGTACTTGAAGTATGACCTAACTCGACTTATGTCAATTGTGAATTTTGATATAACTATCTAGCAAATATCTGCAATAAACGTACAAAGTCATAGTTTCAAATTGCTTTTGGTTTAGCCTTAGAAAATCATACCAATATATATGACACAATTGCCAATACATAGCTTACAGTAACTGATAGCTCTTTTATTTTTGCTAGATGCTACACCACTGATGCTTGCTATTGAAGGAAAAGCTTCAATCAATTTGGTTAAGCTTTTGCTTAATGAAGGTGCTGACTCCAATGCTATTGGTGTTGTAACAACTCGATGAATGCATACAGTTATTATTGTGTGCGGGCGGTGATGCAAACATTCCTGATATGCATGAAATTTTTCCAATAGAAATTGCTACGGCCAAAGGATTCTATGATTGCGTCGAGATCCTGTTCTTGTCTACGTCTCCACTACCTCGTTACACAAAATGGAGTACCAGTGGGATAATTGAACAAGTCAATGCGGTAAGTTTTGACCCACAAGCGTCATTTCCTTATTTGTTCTGTTTTGTAATTATTTTATGTTACTGTGCTGATTTTCTGTAAAAATGGAAATTGTTTTTCTATTGCTTTACCTGGTCTATTTAAAAGATCAAAACTACTTGTCATCTAAAGTGCTAATTTTCTATTGTTGTACTGGATGCCTAGATTCCTGACCTAGAGAAAAAAAATTGGATGCACGTATTGAACAACATACTGAGATTCAAGAGGACAAACAAATTAGAAACAACATCGGGATGGTTCTAATCATCATCAATACTAATTCTGAGTAGAATACACTAAACAACAACCAAGATGAAATTGAAGAACCACCAACTAATCCTAGAAAGAGCGAGAAGAAAGTGAAGCTAATTTGTCTATTTTGCAAACATGGGTGGTTAGTGATAGCATCTGTGATTTACTTGCTTCTTTTTACTAGGGCAACAATTTTTTTTCTTTGGACACATGGGTAAGCTTCCAACTTTGTTGCTGCCGACGTTCTTGATGGGTATAGGTGCTGCCAATGGAACATAATTGAGACCAATAACCATTCATTTCAGTTCCTTTGTCTTGGTGCCTCAGTCACTGTAGCTAGTTGTGCTTTCTTGTTTGGACATATGGCCTATTTCAGAGAGATAGAAACTACCAATGAAGTTGGCTACAAAGTATGCTCTTGGTTGACTTATGGGTTGCTCATGTATCTTCTTGTGGCTTCATATCTGATAGTTTTTAGATTTAAGAGGTGTCAATGTTAATGTTCCATTAGCAATCGCTATTGCAGATCTTGAGACCAGGAGAGGGAAAAAAACCAATCAAAACATCGGATCTTGATCCATGATTTCAGAGGTCAACTTTTTTTATTCCTCCCTTTACCACAGATGAATGATTACACAGACTGAGTTACTCAAACTCACATCTGTGGATCTCTCTTCCATTCCTAGACCAAAAGGAAACTACCTAGATGCTAAGGCAAAAGCTAATGGAAGAGATGGCTGGTTGGGGCAGCCTCCTATCTTATTTATAGGCCTATTACACATTCCCAATAAGCCCTTAGATATTTAGACTGAACCACTTAACCCTAGGGGCATAATGGTCCATATTGATATGTAGGCATCCGACGGCCACACGCTCTTCACAAGTTTGCTTCGCCTCGACGCAAGCTTCACAATGATACCACACACCGCCTCCCGTTCCTGCTAAAACTCCAACCGGGTTTTGAGGCCCAAACCAGAAAACCGTCCACCGGTGGTTTTGAGGCCCAAACCACCAAACCGCTTGGAGATAAGCTTATCTGCTACTCCTCCTCCATGATCTCAACATGTGTCACCGTCATCCTCGACCGCCTAGTCACCAACTCCTCAAGCGCCTTCGCTTGGTCTACCATTGTCTTGACTTGGTGAAAACGGTCTACACCTCATGTGCTCTTGCTTGTTGATGCCCCCAAGTGTCAGCCACCACGGTCAGTTTTCCAGCTGTCTTGGTCCCTCGGTCCAAGCCTCACGTTCATCCTTCACCACTCCTAGTCCATCAGCACGACCCGTCTCTACTTGACCTTCACCATGGCCATCAACCGTCTCTGTGTTGCACACCAACACAGCCAAGAGACATGTTGCACATGCACTCATGCAATGGCTAGTCTCCAAACTCAACCAAAGCCTTGATCATCTTCGACAATCACTCATCACAGACTTGACACACAAGTGCACATATCAACCTTGTGTTCGCAGCCCTCTTCTTGTCAAGCGACCCCTCTCTGTTTTGATGATTGAAATGAATGAGGGTTTTTGATGGGTATCATGCACCCTAGGTCATGGCGGACCTGCTCTGGGTCTCACAGAAGGCTGGCATCTATAGCTTCGGTGTGCTTCTCCTGGAGCTACTAACAGGGAAGGCGCTAACAGACGCGGTGCTGTATGACAAGGGCGTGGACCTCCCACGGTGGGCGCGCTCCATGGTGAAGGAGTGGACATCACCCGGGCGCGGAGGAGATGATGGAGATGTTGCGGCTGGCCATGGACCGTGCACGGAGCCTGCCCCAGACCAACGGCCGGTGATGCCTGAGATCGTGACGCGTATTGAGGGGCTCGGCGGCATGGGGTCAGTGTCGACAGCGCGGTCTCTCACCTCCTGAGCCAGAAATTTAGCACAAAGTAGAGTGTCCACCGGCAAATCGATTTATTTTTGGTGTCCGCTGGCAAAGCAACCTCACTTTCAGTTTCCACCAGCAAATTTTGCCAAATAAATTTGTGAGACAACAAAAATTTATGTGTATAAGTTATAAATTTGTGAGACAACAAAAATTTATGTGTATAAGTTATGTTATTCAAAAAAATCATGTTGAGAAATTGTTATGATAAATTTGTCAGCTAACGGTTATGAACAAAAGTTTAGTTATAAAGGTCACATAGAAAAGTTGTCATTGCAAGTTGTATAAAATCATGTAAAAACTATATCAAAAGAGTTATAATAAGAAATTCAGGTGAGTAGGTTTGTTCCGCAAAATGTTGTACACAAAAATGGTGAGTATAACATTGCAATTTTCCAAGAAATTGTGATGATAAATTTTGTTCCGCAAAATGGTATACACAAAATTTTTAAGTATAATTTTATAGCTTTTCAAAACAGAAAGTTGTGGAAACAACTTCTTTTCCAAAATAGGAAAGCCATGACCCACGGGTTGTCTGATCGTTGGCTACTTTTTTGTGCAGCGAACTTTCGCTGATTAGAGTGCCTGCCAATAAGTGCTTACTTGTACCTGACAATAGTCCGACAACATTGTGGGCATGTTGTTATTATTATTTTTTTTTGAAACGAATCAGACAGGCGAGCTGCCGATTATTTTGATAAAGAAGAAGCCCTAGACTAGGTACAACAAAAACAATAATAGCCATAACAACTACAAGCGGCTAAGATGACTCTACCAACAACAGTAGCGACAAAACCAAACAACTAACTAAGACAACTCTACCAACAACAGCCCACTTGTAACATGAGCAAACAGCAGTGAAGACAAACACCTAGAGAAAGGACAAAAAAACCTCTGCCACCATGTCCCAGAAGGCATGTTGTTATTAGTTGACTCTGTAATGGTGACCCGTATATCTCTTCCACGAATCATACTCACCACTTTACATGAAAGTATGAAACAATGTTGATTTCTAAACCATTATAGTTGTCAATCTCGTAAAGGTAACCCATAAAGTTGGCGCTATTAACTCAGACATCTGCACAACATTTTATTTCAAGCAACCGAATTACTACTTAACAGGACAAGCAATTTGGATGCAAAGTCAATTGGCACGAACACGATGGCGGTGATACTTGACAGTGGCAGCACCTACATCAATTTGCCCAAGACTTTACATGAAACAATGTTGGTTTTGAAATTCACATCACTCTATGTGTTCTTGATTAGTATCTAGGTTGATTTTTATTTTGTTGCTTATCTTCGTTGTCTAGAAAAACCAGTGCAGTCTTTCTGAAAATGATATTTCTGTGCAATTGTAACACAGGTCCACACTCAACTGGAAACTAGATTTATTTTTGTATCAGTGTCAGGAGATGGAAGAATAGAAGTACATTGCTAGCTGGTCATGATTTGATGGATTACAGAGATGCATGTCTTGTATTAGCAGGCTCCTATGTAAAGTAGGTAGCAGCTAGCATAGAAAGAAAGAAAGGGGCAGCGCTGGAGAGGAAAAGGTTGAGATGAATCAGGCTAGAGTAGAAAAAAACAGCAATGCCAGTATCTGTTGGATTAATTGGGACATGTTTAGTATTTTTGTTTCTGTAACTTGGTTTTGTGCTCTCTAACATTTACCTGCATGCATTTCTTTATTCAGTCCTAGTAATATTCTGTCTTAACATTTTAAAAAGCTTCCCATTTTTCCCCCACACAATTTGTGTTCGTCAGTGATTTGCATTCTGAATTTTTGCAACCATAATGTGCATTATTTTTCTGTGATGGTTACTTCTCCTGCAGCTGATTTGTCAGCGTTACACTCTGTTGCCACTTCCTAGTTAGTTAGGGACACAATACCAGTGATGCAATGCCCTGACCAAAAACTGAAAGAATGCATGTCTGCAATCGCCACTGTTGTCGCGGATGGAGCGCGGTGAGTGGTGAGAGTGGCTGTTAGGGTCTTAGGGATCTAGATCGGAGAGAATTGGGAAAACATGTGCTGGAGGAACTCGAAGAACACGAGATAGAGGACAGCTATCGGTAGTACAGAGTTCTGTTATCGCAAAAGTTCAGAGTAGTTCAGAGTTCCCTCTTAACAACCGGACACGCCGGCGGCTTGTTTCGGCAGTGCAGCTGCTTCTACGCATAGGAATCAAGCCCATTGAGGCCCAGTCACACGAGAGCTAGGACGCCTGACGCGGACGCTCTGCCGTTCCTGCTTCTGCTGGCGAGCGATCACTTGTGCCGGATGGCCTACAGTGGTTGGTGGACCTCCATCAGTTCCAGTTCCAGTTCCAGCTTCAGGTTCAGCAGGGAGGCCAACCGTAGTTTCTGTAACAACAGAGGCGTCGGCGCGTGGAGCAATCCGCGCAGCGACGGCGCAGTCAGCGGCGCCGCGGAGGAGCACGTCGGGAGGTGGTTGCTACTTGCTAGGAACAGAGTCACACGGCCCGTCGCCGCTGCCGCCATCTCCGGTGCAGTGCGTGGGATCGAGAACCGAAACCGAAACCGAATCGAAGAGAGATGGCGTGGCGCCCACGCGGCACACGCCGGTGAATGGATTCTGACGACTCCGATCGGACTCACCTGATGATACCACCGACTCGCGTCCGGCGTCCCTGGGGCCTAGCCTATATATATCTCCTGCTGCTACCAGCGATCATCTCATCATCGCCTCACGGCCTCACCGCTTCATCTCCTCTGCTCACTTGAGGCGTTTCTTCTCAGGTGCGTCTCTGTACGTCGTCTTCGATCCACCATGGCGATACCGGTTGCCCGCATGCACGCAGCTCTGCCGGCGCTGCTCCCGACCCCACCCAAGTGGAAGATGCTGCCGCTGCTCGTGCTCCCAACGCCGTGCGTGCGCTCCGCCGCCATCCTCCCACTCCAAAAGCCGCTCGCGGTCGCCAAGCCCAGCCGCGCCGACTCCGACGAGAGGTGGGACGCGCACAAGGCCAAGCCGCCGGCCAGCGCCCACGCCCAGCGTCGTCCTCAGCCTCACCAGGGCGGCGTCGTTCGCCGTTGCCGGCCACCGTTAGCAGCAGCGCTGCCGCATCGTCGTCCCAGGTCTCCGATCTGCGCAACAACGCAGCGTCGCCGCCGCCGCCCAGGCCCAGCCGGGCCGACTGCGTTGAGAGATGGGACGCGCGCAAGAAGGCGGCGATCCCAGTCCCAGCTTCGTCGTCAGGCACGTCGTCTTCCCTCGTAAGCAGTACGTGCACGATCAGCCGCGCGTCGTCCGCCGAGCGCTGGGACGACGTGCACAGGAAGCGCTGCCCGCCGCAGACCGAGCCGCTCGACGACGACGGCGAGAGCAGAAGTACTGGCAGCTACGACATCGACGCGGAAGAGATACGGTGGAAGCCGCGGGCCATGTACGCAGGACCGAGCTTCGTCGTCGCCTCGCCGGAACCCAGCATGATTCCCATGCCAACAGTGTTCTTGGTTCGCGTTGCGGCATAGCGCTGCGCTGCACCAACTCAGCGGCTCAGGACTCAGGCCGCTGGTTTCTTCAGCTACCGAAGCAAGTGCGATCATACATGTAGGGGTGCTGTAGGGGTGCTACTGCGATTAATGATGCTGTTTTAGATAATTGAGACGTACACAGCTTATGTTGTTAGAATTTGAATGTTTTGTATTTTCTTAGGTCTTATATTTTGAATGTTTTGAATCTTAGGATTTGGCGATTTGCTGGATTTTGCAAGCCCATACTGTACACTGTATGTATATGGAATTATGGATGCATCCATCTGGAAGTTATCGTCTTGATTGATTCTGTTTCAATTTGAACAATCCAACTCGTGTTCAAAAGGAATTACTCGTGTCTTAAGTTGCCTATTGAAACAGCGAGAACATTGGCACAAGAACAAAATTGGACAAGAACGGATGGAAACATCACAAATTATAAGCACAGTTTTCAATGGGCTGGGCTTTTAAGGCAACGAACGAGGCTTTACATGGGCTAGGTTGTGTGCTCCTACCACGCTTCCGGATAGAACCTAAAGCCTTGCAAATAACTCTCTCAAGCGAAAATTCAGATAAGTTGACAAGCGCAAATTGTACTCCCTCCGTACCAGTAATTCAAGTCGTTTTGAACAGCGACATGATCTCCAAAGCATAACTTTAACTTCTTATTTTTATAAAAATATTTATTAGAAAGTAATATATGTATATTTTTATGAAAATACTTTTCAAGACAAATCTATTCATATGGTTTTCACATTTCCAAACCCAACAACTTAAAAGTTATTCATGATTTATATTTCTAATATTTGACCCAAAACTTGTCCAAAACGACTTGAATTACTAGTACGGAGGGAGTATTTGACAAGGTTGGGAACATACTTGACATATATAAGAACAAAAAGAATGGGCATGCCACAGTTGCTAATTACACACTCCGTTCCAAATTGTAAGTTGTTCTGTTTTTTCTAGACACAAACATTTTGTCATGTACCTAAACATAAAATATATATCTAAATGCATATAAAAAACTATGTATCCACAAAAGCCAGAAATGCCTTATGATTTGAAATGGAGGGAGACAGGGAGTACTACATTCGCCCTGTTCGCTTGGCTTATAGGCCATACTTTTACGGCCAACGAACAATATTTTTCTCATACAACAAATTAGCCAACAGTACTTTCAGCCATGGCTTATCAGCCAAGCGAATAGGGCAATTATCTTGAGCATCTCCAATAGTTCCAAAAAAGTAATTAGTAAATCAATTAGTTTTTCAAGTGGCTAAAAGAAGTTGGGGGCATATTTGTTTGGGTTCCGCCAACAGTTCCTAATATCTCAGTCCCAAAATATTTTTTGAACGTAAAGGGTCCTAAAATATAGAAGATAGTTTTACATGAGGAATCCCACACTATATGTTTGGCTATTTAGACTATGTTCACTTTAGAGTAGTTTTTGTACATCAGAACCGGAAACCCCTAAACATCTTTGCAAAAGATTGCTCTTTCACCTAACAAGTCTGGGCAACCATCCTACTGTGGTTTGGTCTTCATCAATTTCTAAGTTATGACCTCTCAGGGTCCATTTACAAATGTTGGAGGAGGGCAAGGCAGACAATCCAGAAAGAGGAGTGGTGAGAATTAGATGGAGTAATGCATTCCTCTTTGTGGAACGTTTTGGAAAGAGCGCAACAAACGGATCTTTCAACATTCAGTCATGCAACCCATGCAACGGTCATTCATTATCACGGAAGATGTAGAATAATACAAGCTGCGGTAGCCTCTCGTCCACTCGCCCTAACCGTAGCATGTTCTCTCCATTCTCCAAAAAGAACACCGCATCTCGAACGGCCGAGCTTCGCCGCGACCGCTCCATCACGCCGCCTCGGCATTCTTGATAGCGGCTAGGGCCTGACGGCAAGCATCACCACCATGCCCGAGTGCGGCTGCCCGCCTTTCTCCCTCTCCATCACGCCTCCCAGTCGCCAGCCTTCCTCCCTCTCCACCGCACCTCTAGCCCGCCGTGGCCTTCTCTAGCTCGCCGGACGCCTTCTCCACCAGAGCAGCGACAGCTCAGCTCCAGACCCGTCATGGTCTTTGTGAGACCCACTGAAATTGAGGCCCAGTACTGTAGCACTAGGAAACCATTGTAGATGCATGGAAAACACTGTAGCAGTGAAGTTTAGTACCGTACTGGAAGTTGGAGGATAGCTGAGCTAGCTTAAAAGCCTAGACCTGGGAGGCTGTTAACTCCGGATCGATCCTTTAGCACGAAGTGAGAACGAAAGTGCAAGAGAGTTAATTAGCAGGTGTGGTTCATTCAACGTATAGAGTGGGCCTTACCCGTCTTCCCGGGTCAGGGCGTTACAAATGGTATCAGAGCCAACTCTCGCGGTTTTACGCTTCGTATGGTCTGGAAGCCTGGACAGGTTGTGCATGGCTCCAGAGAGGGCATCACGCCTGGGCCGGGAACTGAAAATACGAACGTGGCCAAGAGAGTCGGTCCTGAGCATTTGTCCTGTCCTGCTAGGTAGCTTGGTTCAGCATTCGACGAGGACGTCGAATTTTCTAAATGAGGGAGTACGTGAGACCCACTGAAATTTAGGCCTAGCACTGTAGCAATTGGCTGCCGTGGACTGGGCCAAGTTTGTAAGGTACTAGAGCAGCGTGGAAACACTATAGCGATAAAGTTTAGTACCATACTAAAAGTTAGAGGAGAGTTGAGACAGCTTAAAAGCCTGGACCTAGGAGGCTGTTAACTCTGGATCGATCCTTTTGCGCGAAGCGAGGACGAAAGCGCAAGAGAGTTAATAAGCAGGTGTGATTCATTCAACATGTAGAGTGGACCTTAACCATCTTCCCGGGTCGGGGCGTTATAGTCTTCTCCACTAGAGCGGCGACGGCTCGTGTCAGCATGGGACTGGAGCGCCACCATCCAGCGTTATGCCCCCATCCACCTTGCCCATCGCGAAAGGGGAGGCAGGCAAGGCTTGCGCCCCCATCCAGCTCACGCCATCGGCAGGAAGGGGAGGCCTGCGCCAACGCAGTTCCCCACCAGGTAGGCCATGGCCGCCGGCGATGCTATGTTTCAAGTGTTTTAGGTATTTTCAACATGTTGCAATTATTTCAGATGTATGTTGCAAGTGTTCAGGGCGTTTTCAAACATGTTGCAAGTCTATGTTATAAATGTTTCAGATGTATGTTTCAAGTGTTTCATACGGATGTTGCAAAAGTAGATCAGGATGTTGCATATGTTGCAATAGTTATACACGTATGTTGTAAACGTCTGTTCCTAATGTTTTTCAGACATATGTTGCAAGTATAGGGGCGTCCTAAGGCCTGTCTAGGTTGTGCGACGGAACAGCGCTTCCCAAAATCATGTGCCTCAAGATTTACTAAGTACCCTAAGTATGTATAGTAATTGTGGGGATTGTTTTAATTAATAAATCAGCAACAGCTCCCTTCTTTGGCCCATAGACGTGGCTTGCTGTAGGCTCACATGAGAGTCCACGATTCCACTTCCACGTTCGGGAGACAAAAGAGTCCGCAGCGATTCCAATTTTTTTTCACGTCGCTTGCACTTCTTATTCTTTAGAATCAACTATTTATACCAATTGTTGATCAAGCTTTTTTCTCTATTACTAGGAGGTTTGAACAATATCAAGGTTACCAGAAAATATTTGGTTTCTTATTTATTTCTGATGCATTGCATTCATTGGATAATAAGAGCTTGAAATCTTGTTGTCATCGTCTTGGGGCTTCACTTAAACGACATGGATGATCTGATATTCATGCTGATGACCTTTATGTGGAGTTGATTTTTCTTCAAGATTTTATTCCACAAGAAAATAAAAGGCCCTGCCGAAATTCTTAATTTTTTGAAGCGACTGAGTGTTTTTCTAATGCAACAGGTATAAAAATATCACTTTTCAAGTGATGGTTATACAACAGATATAGTCCTTGGTCTATACTACTATAATTTGTAATATAAGTAATATATTGATACTTGTTATTATTTTCTTGTTTTGGCACTAGATATTAGGCCTCCACCACCTATTTGTTTCGAACTGGGTTTCATATTTTACTTGGACGCGCCTGCAAGTGTGTTTATCTAAATGTTGCATATGTTTTACATATATGTTGTAAGTGTTTTATCTGTATGTTGCGTAATGTTTGCAATGGTTTTCAAATGTTCTTCGGGTGTTTTGCAAGTGTTTCAGACGCATGTTTCAAGCGTTTCATATATCTTCTTTTATAGGGTTATGTTGCAAGTGTTGCATCTGAATATTTCAAAAGTAAATCGAGCTATTGCAAATGGGATGCGCAAGGAAAGCGGGAGAGGGCGTGAGCCAGTCCCCCGCGCGCGGTCTGGAAGCGCGGGCGACATCCGAGGTGGCGCGGACTCGCTGCTGGGGCCCTTGCTCGTAAGTCCGACGTAGCTAGGGACACTCACTAGCTTGCTACGCGAGCACCGTCCGACGCTAACGTCTCGAATCGGACGTCCGGACACTAGCATATCCGTTAAGGTATATCTCGTTGTCTGTTCGTCTCTCTGGTCTCCACCACCCTCTACATCTCTCATGTCAACAGACATAGTGGGAAGCGACGACTAGGTGATGTGATGCAGTGCTTTCTAGATCTCGGATGTGATGCTCAAGGCATCAAGCCACTTGCACAGAGCTCACTTGGCCGTCTCTGCCTCGCAGGTCGCAGCCATATGCATGAGTCATGATGGTTCAAAAGCAGGTCGCTTGACATTTCGCAGCCGCATCATGACTAGGATTCAGCATGGACACGATATTCCCAGCATCACATTCCCGTGACAAAAACTGCCACAAGAGGGTAGCACGCTGAAAGAGACAGCACTTAATCATGAAAGACAAAAATCTAAAACCTTTAAGGCTTTGTTTGGTTTGGTTTAGTCCTTGACTAAACTTTAGTCATGAACTCCTAGTGTGTTTAGATTGGTGACTAAAAGAGGTTAAACCTGATGACAAAAGACCACAATGCCCTTATTAAATGTCAAAGTTGGGGTGGGCAGAGGGCAATAATGAGGGGCAGCCTTTGTCCAAAGTAGAGTTTTAGTCCCTTCTGGTCACTCTTTAGTGACTAGATGATGAAAAGTCTTTTAGGTAGTGTTTAGTCAAGGTGTTTGGCTTCAAAGTGATTAAAGGGACTAAATTGGGGTGACTAAAGTTTAATCACCCCAAACCAAACACCTCCTTGCTGCAGAACACTATCACGGCGCACAAATATGCCCTTCTAGTGTGTACGAACACTCCCGAGTCCTGACTTCTGAAAGGTACTTTTTGTACGAGCACCATCACCTGTTTGGATCTTTAGTCCTTGGACTAAAGTTTAGCCCAAGATAGTTGTTTAGATCCAGGTGCTAAAAGGTGACTAAAAGGTGAAAGGGAGAGGAGAGAGAAAGAGAGTAAAAGCATTTTTAGCCCTCTTTAGCCCAACTTGAGGGGCAAATGGACTAATGGGGGCTAAAAATTAGTCCTTCCCTTTTAGCCCACCTGTTTGGTTTTACAAAGGCTAAAATTAAGAAAAAATGAAGGACTAAAGTTTAGCTAATGGAATCCAAACAGACCAGCAAAGAGCATGAGGCACCAAAACATGCATTCTGATTTGAATGTTTTGTATGTTTTCGTAGGTCTTAGAATTTGAATGCTTTCAATCTTAGAATTTGCTGGCTTTTGCAAGCCCCACTACTATAGGATGGCCTTGTTGTCCCGGGCGGTAACGGCCTTTAGTCCCGGTTACCGTGCCGGGACAACGATCCCGGGACTAAAGGTGGAACCTTCAGTCCCGGGTCATCGAGCCGGGACTAAAGAGGGACCTTTAGTCCCGGTTGGTGTTACCAACCGGGACTAAAGGCCCTCCAGCCGAGTAAACGTGGCCGCACCCTTTAGTCCGGTTGGTAACCCCAACCGGGACTAAAGGTTCATTTTCTTTTTCTTTTTTTTTGTTTAATTTGTTTTCAGTTCAGTTACATATATTTGTTTAATATATAATATGTTTTTATGTACGTATTCTACGCTGCTAATATAAATACATGCACGCATATAATTACATCTAATTCTCATCTCGAGAATTATTATATTCGAATAAAGTCTGAAACTATATATATTATAGATATATATGTATATATACAACACTTTCATAATCTTGTTCTCGAAAATAACGATATCAATAAATATTTAATTTACATCATTTATTCCTTAGGATCAAAGTAGAACTCGCCATTGGGATTTAGCACTTTTTCTAGAAGAAATCCTGCTATTGACTCTTGAACTGCTTTCAGATGGTCTTTTTGCATGACCCTTTATTTCAACCATTCAGTCTTGCATTTGAAATAAAAGAAAAAGTATTAATACATATATATATATATATTCATTTAAAAATAAATAAAAAATTGATATATACGTACTCTGAGGACATCTTCAGGAGTTCTTCTTATGTGTGCAGTGATAAATTCACAAACGTAGTATCCATACAAGTTATTATCTGGTTGCTGCCACAAACACCATTGTATGAGAAGAAGATTATTCTCATCATCTCACACGTAAATTGAAGTACGATATAGTAATTAAACACGTGGGGAAGTATATATAGTACAACTTACTGGTATTTCAACTACATTAAGTGGTGCCTTGCAATCCTTGCGGTGTTGCCGAATAAACTCTTTCCAAACCCTGTGCGACCAATAATGTACGATCGTTAATAAATTATGGCAAAGTCTATTCAATAATAGTTGTGCGCGAGAGATCAAAATTACCCCTAGATAATGTCTATCATATCTTGGTATAGTGCCCGCTCTTTTCTCAACGAGTCCAAGATTACTAACCGACTTGAGTTTAACTCAATGACAATGAGTATCCAGTGAAACCTGCATTGGTTTATACACACACGTACATGCATATAAGTTGTATTGATATTACATAAAATGTGTAGACTACATTATTATTAACACTTACTCAAAGTTGTACGGAAAAGTATTGTTGTCTTGTCGTGCTGCTTCACGAAGAACCTCATGATATTCTTCTGTGCTTCAGATACCCACTGCTCCTTGACAATAATATCGGTTTTGAATACGATATAAGGATCAATGAAGCCAACACTGGTGTCTTGTATTCTTTGGAGCTCTAACATCTGGAATCTATATATAAATATAAGTTACATGTGAGGATAATTATATACACGTACGCATGGAAGTGAGTTTATTAAATAAAAGTAAGAATCACTTACAAACAAAAGCAGCTAATGATTGATTTGTCCAGAGCGTCCATGTGGTATAGTTGATGCAATTCTTCGAAACTAATATGTATGATGTCATCGCCACGAAAGTAATGATGATCTCTAAATCTGACAAAGATCCACTCCTCACCCCTGCCACACGCCTGCATGTACCACTTGTTGAGCAAGTATATTTGCGTACCCAATTCATTCAGAGCCGCTGGGTTGTATAGACTTTTGCCAAATTTATAAGTCTTTCAGGTATCAACTTCTAGGTTCTGGATTGGAGCTTTGCCCATCAATTGATCCAAGGTTAAACCAGTTAGTTCAAAAAAAGTATTAAGGTCTTGAACCGACACTTCTCTAGAGTTGTCTGGTCGATAGACTTCTATGTTGGAACCATATTCATTAGCAACAATAAGATTTTGCATTGATTGCTTCTATTGTCCAAGCTGTGGGACATCCTTCCCTGATGCTCTTTTCCTTTTCTTATCTGCATCATGTGACTTCACGAGGGAGCGGTCATAGTCTGATAGTGGCGGAGGCTTACGAAGTTTAAGCATCTTTTTCTTGTGAGCTTCGACCTTCTGCCTCAGCAGATCTCGTGGTATGTAAAAGTACGGCTTCTCCTTAAGCTTCGCTTGTCTCTGCTTTTCGATATCTATAAAAAATCTTTCACTTTTTTGTCTTCTTCAGCTGCTATTTGCTCAGCAGTCTTTTTAGGAAGTATTTCTTGAGAAATAACTCTTTTTTTCGCGGTCTTCTTTGCCGCCTGGACCTTAGACATCTCTGTAGTGCATCGCTGTGGAGGGGGTGGGGGCGGTGTTGGAGACCGGCGTGGAGGCGATGAGGAAGGTGTTGGAGACCGGCGTGGAGGCGTTGGAGATCGTTGTGGAGGCGGTGGGGCCAGTGTAGGAGTTGGAGATCGTTGTGGAGGCGATGGGGCCAGTGTAGGAGTTGGAGATCGCCATGGGGATGAAGTCGTCTCGCCCCCCGCGACGCTGTGATGAGATGGGGAATGAATGATTGGGTTAGGCTGGGGGGGCGACCCTGCTACAAAAACAAGTTGTCAGTCAATTATTTTTTAAGCCAATATAAAATTAATGGAAAATAATATTTCATTCACTTTCATTCATACCTAGGGTGAGGTAGGGGAAGCGGTGGTGCCCCAGGAATGATGATGAAGTGTTTGTGCCATTGAATAAATGTCTTCTCTGCTTCTCCTAGTGTCTTCTCCCCATCACCGCCTTCAATGTCAAGAGAAACATTGCTGTAACCTTTGAGCACTCTATCGACCGAGACGCTAGCATATCCAGGTTGAATAACTAACCCATGAATTCTTGGTGTCTTCGTTCGGTCTATTGGAGATACAACCCCGACAGCCACCATGATTGATGCATTATTACCATCTGGAATGTGCAGCTCACATGTTGTTAGAGGCTCGGTAATGTCATCAACAGGGAAGCGCAACCCAGCGTCATCTTGAATAACTGGCAGCTCCGTGGAAGCACAACTGCTTTTCATCTGACCAACGGGGCTAATGGTGACTCCCAGCATTGATTGCGATTGCATTTGACTCATTGCTAGCTGCACTTGCCTCTTGATCTCCTCCTGCATTCTTGCCTCAAGAGATTTTTCTCGTTCACGTGATTCAAGCAATGCTTGTCGTGACTCATTAACAAATTGCTCCAATACACGAATTCGGTCTGCCTCCTCATCCTTCTTTCTCTGGCGGCTTCTGTAGGTATCCTTGTCTGCTGGGAATGCTTGTAGCCATAGAACTGCCCCATAGCCTCTTGTTCGACCACTATGTTCAGGATTCTCTAGGGCATATGTCAATTCATCCTCCTCTCTGTTGGGCTTGAAAACACCACTATTAGCTTCTTTCCTAGCACGAGCTAGTCTCTGTGTTGCTCTCTTAATTTTTTGGTTGAAAATTAGCTTGCCAGTGTCTGGGTCTAGGCTTCCCCCATGAGCGTAGAACTAATTCTTCACGCGTTGAGGCCAGTTCTTCTCTATTGTTTCAGGTATGATTCCCTTGGCGGTAATCTCTGCTTCTAGGTTCTGCCACTTGGGAATAGCACTCCTATAACCACCTGATCCCATACGATGATGGTATTGCTTCTGTCGGGCATTCTGCTGATTCCTCATCACACGTTCCTCACTCTCTTGAGATGTCTTGTATTGTACGAAGTCATCCCAATGGGACTCCAACTTGACAAACGCCTTAGCATTAAAATCCGGCGTATCATTCTTCAAGATAAACTTTTTATACAAAGTCTTCTTCCAACTTTGGAACAATGTTGCCATATTCTTCATTGTCCAATCCCTCGCTAGCTCCTTCAAAGCATCATCTGCTTGTAATGTGAAATGCTGAGTGATATCTCTCCAAGCTAGGTTCTTGTCACGATCAGATACAAAACTAACATTAGGAGCAGATATCTTCTGCTTCCATTCACGAGCACTAACTAGGATGCTATCCCTTACAATGAACCCACATTGATTGACATATGTCTAAGCATGTGGTCCCAATGGTTTGCCGGTGTTGGTGTCGAATTCTGATATTATGAAACGGCCCTCTAATGGCTTTTTTGGCCCTCGGACTTTCCTACTCTTGCCGGTGGTTGATGTAGATCCAGAGACCGGCTACATGAGTATAAACACAACGATTAACAACAAATATACGTACGCATGCATCTATAAGAGATGATAGATAATCGAATATACCTCGCCAGTATTTTCTTGCGCGACAATTTGTTGATCTTCAACCACCGAGATATTCAGGATATTCTCATAATCAGCAAAGTACTGACTCGTGTCATCTACATCCGTATTGGTGTCGACGTTGATAATATCCGCCATTATGTCATCATTCAAGTTATCATCCGGAGCAGCCATTTGTATCTTCAAGATAACACATAGATAGAATTACTATGGCACATAACATAAGTACATGTGATAGCACATATAGAATTACTAAATCCAATTAAATATAATAACACATAATATTTCATAAGGATAAACAATAATAAGGTATAGGCTTTGGAATCGAATCAAAAACACTTTCGATCCAAAAATATGGAAATAAGTACATGTATATATACACATAGAATGATACAATTTTCTCTCTCTCTCTCAACACATAGAAATAAGTGCATATATATATATATATATATATATATCTAGATATGCATGTGATAACACATAGAATGTCTCTCTAGATACAATTTTCTCTCTCTCTCAACACATGGAAATAAGTACATGTATATATACACATAGAAATAATTAAGTACATATGTATACATATAGAATCTCTCTCTAGATATGCATGTGATATAGATAGAATTACTAATAAAATATCCAAGTGATATATAGATAGAATTACTAAAATAAAATATGCATGTGATATAGAGATAGAATTACTAATAAAATATGCATGTGTCAATTACTAAAACAAAATTAAATCTAACATATATAGAGAGAGATAGAATATAATTACTAAATCCAACTAAATATAATAACACACATATATCTAGATAGAATTAATTACTAAATCTAATTAAACCTAACATATATACATAGATAGAATTACTAAATCAAAATTAAATCTAACACATATATAGAGAGAGATAGAATAATAATTACTAAATATATCAAAAACTATAATAAAAAACTATCCAAATAAAGTACTAATTAAATTTTAATACATTTAAATCTAATTAACATATATCAAAAACTATCTAAAAACTAACTAAAAACTAAGAATAAACTATTAATTAAATTTTAATACATTTTAATCTAACATATATATCAAAAGCTATCTAAAAACTATCTAAATAAACTAGTAATTAAATTTAATATACATTTTAATCTAACATATATATCAAAAACAATCTAAAACCTAGAAACTTTGTAAAAAAAAATATGGCCGAGAGCAGCTAGCTAGCAGGCTAGCTAGGGCGGATGGCGGGCCGGGCAGGGCGTGCTGGCCGGCCACGGGGCCGAGCTGATCAAGCACCTCGCGCGAGGGACGACGACGGCGCGGCGCGGCGGACGAGCTCGACGGCTGCCGGGCGGGCCTCGACGACGAGGCCGGGCGGGAAGCGATGCGGGCGGATTGGCACGGCCGGGCGGGGGTAGACGACGACGGCGGCGTGACAGAGACGAGCTCGACGGCCAGGTGCAGCAGAGATGAGATCGACGTGTAGATCGAAAAGTAGAAGATGAACATAATAGGAATCATTCGATATATATAGGCCGGGACCATTTAATCCCGGTTGGTAACACCAGCCGGGACTAAACGCTATTTAGTCCCGGCTGGTAAGCTGAACCGGGACTAAAGGTCCAACCCTTTAGTCCCGGCTCGGCTTACCAGCCGGGACTAAAGGAGCTTTAGTCCCGATTGGTGTTACCAGCCGGGACTAAAGGTATTTTTGGACGGGCAATTCCGCCCACCCTTTAGTCCCGGTTCCTGGCCTGGGCCGGGACTAAAGGACTGAAAATTTTGGCAGCCCGCCAGAGTAATTGAAAAGGCCTGGAATTTTGATTTTGTTCTCCTTGTTTAATACTAGGTTAATCAATTAATTCTATAGCAACTTCAATACTTTGCAATATTTATTTTATAAAATACTATTAATTAACTAATTATTTATTGTAAATAGGAAAATTTTGTAACCTAAAGTTTTTAATTTCTTTTATGAATATAGAATATAAATGTTACTAATACTAAGTATTTTGTTAATACAAAAATATATTTGTAACTTAAAATTAATAAAACTAATATTATTCGATAGGAAATTTATTATCATATTATTGTAACGTCAATGTTTCAATTTTTTCTCAGTTTTTGACCAAAATGACAGGAAATTTTTGTTGAACCTATAAAAATAAAGAAAATATAGTATTTTTATTCTACAACTTTTTCAAATGAAAAAATGGCCTATATAAGGATTGTAGATCTTGATGAGTTGAACAAACTTAATATTCAAAACTTTTCAATTTGAGACAATCTAGGGTTCCGAAAACTAGTTTGTACGCGTCGAAATTTAAAAATCACAAATTTGAACCATCTAAACTTTCTCAAATGGAAAGTTGACCAAAACAACAATTGTATATCTTGATGAGATGAACAAACTTGGTATTCAAAACTTTTCAATTTGAGACAATCTAGGGTTCCGAAAACTAGTTTGTAAGCGTTGAAATTTAAAAATCACAAATTTGAACCGTCCAAACTATCTCAAATGAAAAGTTGACCAAAACAACAATTGTAGATCTTGATGAGTTTAACAAACTTGGTATTCAAAACTTTTCAATTTAAAGTAATTTAGAGTTCATAATACTAGAGTCAAAGTGTTATTTTTTCATTTAACCAAATTTGACTTGGTCAAACTTGCTCAAATGAGACATTAAATGACCTCAGATGAAAAATCTCTGATTACCAAGTTTGATCATCTCAGCAAGATCTACAATTTTTACATAGCTCATTTTCCCATTTGAGAAAGTTTTATCAAACACTAGTCACAAATTCTTGAATCTCATATAGACTTTCTAAAACTATGTCACACACTTGTGAAATTTAAACTACAATTTGTTCAAACTTTTTCAAATGAAAAAATGGACTATATAAGGATTGTAGATCTTGATGATCTGAACAAACTTGGTATTCAAAACTTTTCAATTTGAGACAATCTAGGGTTCCGAAAACTAGTTTGTAGGCATCAAAATTTAAAAATCACAAATTTGAACCGTCTAAACTTTCTCAAATGGAAAGTTGACCAAAACAACAACTTTAGATCTTGATGAGTTTAACAAACTTGGTATTCAAAACTTTTTAATTTGAAGTCATTTAGAGTTCATCATACTAGAGTCAAAGTGTTGTTTTTTCATTTGACCAAATTTGACTTGGTCAAACTTGCTCAAATGAGACACTAAATGACCTCAGATGAAAAAACTCTAAATACCAAGTTTGATCATCTCAGTAAGATCTACAATTGTTACATAGTTCATTTTCCCATTTGAGAAAGTTTTATCAAACACTAGTCACAAATTCTTGAATCTCATATAGACTTTCTAAAACTATGTCATACACTTGTGAAATTTGAAACATATATTAAACATATTATAATGTGAAGTCATAACATATTACATAATATCCGTCTCTAAAACATAATATATTAAACATGCATCGTTGTATCATGCGGGCACAATAGTGAATTTCTTCTTGACGTATGACCCTTGGTTATGATCTTATCGTAACCATGGAGTGTCTTTATCATTTAACATGATGCTTGGATCTTTCTTCACTATGAAGGGTGGAATTCAGATATTTCTTTCATAATCTTCTGACATGTCTGACTTGTCTTCAATTCCCACTATATTTATTTTCCCAGAAAGAACTATGTGGCGCTTTGGCTCATTGATCATTGAGTTGATGTCTTCGTTTTTTCCTCTCTTTGATTTTGTAGACATGTCTTTCACATAGAACACCTGACTCACATCGGCAGCAAGGACGAATGGTTCGTCTTTGTACCCAATATTGTTGAGGTCCACTGTTATCATTCCATACTCTTTGTCGACTGTTACCCCTCCTCCGGTCAGCTTTACCCATTGGCACCGGAACAAAGGGACTTTAAAATTAGGTGAGTAGTCTAGTTCCCATATCTCTTCTATGTGGCCATAATATGTTTATATATTCCCATTTGGATCTGTGCCATCTATGCGAACACCACTATTTTGATTGGTGCTCCTTTTATCTTGGGCAACTATGTAAAATGTATTCTCATTTATCTCGTACCCTTGGTACATGAGGATATGCCACGATGGTTGCCTAGCCAACAAATACAATTGCTCATCAATATTGTCATTGCCTTGACATTCTTTTCGCAACCAACCACTGAAACTTTCCATGTGCTGACGCCTAATCCAAGCTTCAGTCTTCCCTAGAAACTTGGATCGTAAGAACTCCTTAGGTATCTCGATGTACGGATGCACCAATGACGAGTTTTGAAGAACTGTGTAGTGTGCTTTATTGAAATAATCGTCTTCCATACCAATATATGTTTTCTTTCCTAAAGTTCCTTTACCACTGAGTCTCCCCTCGTGTCGTGATTCGGGAACGCCAATCGGGGCAAGGTCAGGAATAAAGTCAACACATAACTCAATGACCTCCTCTGTTCCATAGCCCTGGGCGATGCTTCCTTCAGGCTTAGAACGGACTTTCACATATTTCTTCAAGACTCCCATAAACCTCTTGAAGGGGAACATGTTATGTAAGAACATAGGTCCAAGAATACTAATCTCCTTCACCAAATAAACTAGGAGGTGTGTCATGATATTAAAGAAGGATGGAGGGAACACCAACTCAAAGCTGATAAGACATTGAACCACATCATTCTGTAGAATAGCTAGTTCCACTGGATTGATTGCCTTCTAAGAAATTGCATTGAGGAATGCACATAGCTTCACGGTGGCTAGACGTACATGTGGAGGTAGAATTCCTCTTAAAGCAACTGGAAGCAATTGCGTCATAAGCACATGGCAGTCGTGGGACTTTAAGTTTAGGAATTTCTTCTCTGGCACATTTATTATACCCTTTATATTAGAGGAGAATCCCGATGGGACCTTGATGTTGCTTAAACATTCGAACATGCTGTCCCTCTCTTCTTTGCTAAGCATGTAGCTAGCAGGACTTAAGTAATGACGTCCATCATCTGTCTTCTCTGGATGAAGGTTGTCTCGTTCTTTCATGCCCTGCAAGTCCTGGCATGCTTCAAGTGAATCCTTTGGCTTCCCGTACACACCCATGAATCCTAACAGGTTCACACAAAGATTCTTTGTCAGGTGCATCACGTCGATTGCGTTGCGGACCTCTAGGACTTGCCAATAGGGTAGCTCCCAAAAGATGGACTTCTTCTTCCACATGGGTGCGTGTCCCTTAGCATCTTTGGGAACAGATTCGTTGCCTTGTCCCTTTCCAAATACTACTTTCACATCCTTGACCATTGCGAGTATATCTTCCCCGGTTCGGTTATGAGGCTTCTTCCGGTAGTCTAGCTTACCTTTAAAATGCTCCCCTTTCTTTCTTACTTGGTGATTCAAAGGAAGGAATCGACGATGGCCAAGGTACACGACCTTTCGACATCTTTTCAAATATATATTGTCAAGGTCATCAAAACAATGTGTGCATGCATTATATCCTTTGTTTGTCTGACCTGAAAGATTACTTAAAGCAGGCCAATCATTGATTGTTACGAACAACATTGCTCGTAGGTCAAAGTGTTCTTGTTTGTACTCATCCCAGACACGTACACCTAGTTTGTTCTATAAAACTAGAAGTTCTTCAACTAATGGCTTCAGATAGACATCAATATCGTTGCCAGATTGCCTCGGACCTTGGATGAGGATCGGCATCATAATGAACTTCCGCTTCATGCATAACCATGGAGGAAGGTTGTAGATACATAGAGTAACTGGCCAAGTGCTATGACTAGTGCTCTGCTCCCCAAAAGGATTCATACCATCTGTACTTAAGGCGAACCTTAAGTTTCTAGCCTCATTTGCAAACTCTAGAAATTCCCTGTCTATCGCTCTCCATTGGGACCCATCAGCTGGGTGTCTCAGCATATTGTCTACCTTACGGTTTTCTTTATGCCACCGCAACAACTTTGCATGGTCTTTATTTCTGAACAAACGTTTTAAGCGTGGTATTATAGGAGCATACCACATAACCTTGGCAGGGATTTTCTTTCTAGGACGTTGTTCACCCTCGACATCACCAGGATCATCGCGCCTGATCTTATACCGTGATACTTTACATACCGGGCATTCATCCAAATTCTCATATTCATTGCCATGGAAGAGGATGCAGTCATTAGGATATGCATGTATCTTCTGGATTTTTAATCCCAAAGGGCAGACAACCTATTTTGCTTCGTACATAGTGGTGGGCAATTCATTTGGCTTTGGAAGCATCTTCTTTATGAGGTTCAATAAATTCCCAAATGCCTTATCGGATACACCATTCTTCGCCTTCCACTGTAGCAATTCCAGTGTTGTACCCAACTTTTTTGCCCCTCTTCGGCCGTCGGGTATAGCAACTTCCTATGATCCTCAAGCATGCGCTCGAACTTAACTTTCTCTTTTTTACTTTCGCATTCTTGTTGTGCATCATGAATGGCATCGCCAAGAGAATCACCGAGATCATCTTCTGCCGCTACCTCTTCTTCATCTCCCCCCATTGTAATATCATCAAAGGCACCATACTGAGCAATAATGTCATCAATGTCTAAATCTTCTCCTTCACCTTCTTCCATCATAACCCCGCTTTCTCCATGCTTAGTCCAACATATATAGTTTAACATGAAACTTGACTTAAGCAAATGTGAATGAAGACTCATTGAGCTTGAATATTCCATTAAATTCTTACATAGGGCACATGGACAGCACATGAAACCATCCCGCTTATTTGCCTCGGCCACACCTAAGAAATAGTGCACGCCCTCAATAAAATCTTGGGAGCGGCGATCGGCATTGTACATCCAATGGCGTGACATAATCTGTATTACACGACAAATTATGAAAACATTGAACATAATTAAGTATTTTATTACACAACATAGATGACACACACATGGTTGATTAATTAACTAAGCCTGGCTACAACGTAAGTAATCCCAACTATCACTAAACAAACTAAAACTACAATGCACTTCAGTAACATAATTATTTCGTGACCGTACGCAACTAAAACAGATAAATCATTCGTCTATTGAATATCAATAAGCTTCTCCTGCTGGCTCACTGCCTCATCATCAGCAGCCGCTACCTCAAGCGCACCCGAATTCTGCACGTATGTAGCATAATCTTCCTCCCAGTACCAACCATCGCATCCATTGCTCTCCCACTGAAATTAAAGTCAAAAAATATTTAGTCAAAAATATTCAAGAAAAGCAGGTCAATTAGCCATAATAATCAAATGCGTAAGAAACTCATATCGCGATTCGGGCACTTGTAGAAAACACGACCCTTGTTGGGTCCCTGTCTCTTGACTCGGTACTACATCACAATCTTCTGCTTACACTTGCCGCAGATAATGAGAGGGAGTTCTGGCCTCAGTCGTTTCACAACCGAACGAGAGGCCGAGGATCCGGTACTAGTTGTCATCTACTTTCTATACTTATTTTTGCAAACTAGTGTAAATTTCACATTTTCTAAAATAATATATTTAAACAAAACTAAAATTATTTACTTATCTAACTAAACCATGAAATATGTACTATGTATAATAGTAAAATACCAAACTATCAAGTGATTTTACTATTGTAAATCATCATGTGATTTTGAGCTAAAAATGACATAGAAATCATAATCAAATCCACCATATCAAGTTACTTTCTATACTTATTTTTACAAACTATTGTAAATTTCTCATTTCTAAAGTAATATATTAAAAAAATAAAAATATTTATTTATCTAACTAAACCATGAAATACATATACTAGCAATACTAAACTATCAAGTGATTTTGATGAACTAATTTAACTTTTGTTTATCCAAACATATATACAAATCATCATGTGATTTTGAGCTAAAAATGACATAAAATCATAATAAAGTCCAACATATAAAGTTACACATGCATCTACATCGCAAAATGAGATAAGCTACTGATAAAACATAAGAGGATTAAGTTTGTTACCTCCAAAATCGAAGAGCAACACCAATGGAGGGGGAGAGAGCAAGAATAACAGCAAGCTGAAGAACAGAGGCAGTGAGTTTGAATGGAATGGCTCGGGCTCGGGGAGAAAAAAATGAGCTAGTCTATAGGCTGGGATAATTAGTCCCGGTTAGGGGGCAAACCAGGACTAAAAATTAATCTTTATTCTCGGGGCATCACCCAAACCAGGACTAAAGATCCCTGCCCTGCGAACGACCGTTGGGCAGGAACCTTTAGTCCCGGGAGCAAAAAAAAATGCAAGGCTAATATCAAATTGGGACATCGTTCTAAAGTCTGTTCTTTAGTAGTGCCCATACTGTATACGTACTGTATGTATATGGATGCAACCATCAGGAAGTTATCGTCATGATTGATTCTGTTTCAATTTGAACAATCCAACTCGCGTTCAAAATATATTACTCGCATCTTAGTCGCCTATTGAAACATCTCGAACATTGGCACAAGAAACACACAGCTGGACAATAATGAATGGAAACGTCACAAATTATAAGCACAGTTTCCAATGGGCTGGGCTTATAAGGCAACTTTTAGATGGGCTAGGTAACATGCTCGTACCACACTGTCCGAACGCCTTGCGAATAACTCTTTGAAGCAAAAATTCAGATAAGTAGACAAACGCAAACTCTATTTGACAAGGCTGGGAACATACTTGACATATAAGACCAAAAAGAACTAGCATGCCACAGTTGCTAATTACTCCCTCTGTTCCAAATTATAAGTCCTTCTGACTTTTCTAGATGCATACATTTTATCATGTATGTAGACATAATATATATCTAGATACATAGCAAAAAAAACTATGTATCTAGAAAAGTCAAAATGACTAATAATTTAAAATGGAAGGAGACATGGAGTACTACATTATCTTTGAGCATCTCCAATAGTTCCAAAAAAGCAATTGGCAAATCAATTAGTTTTTCAAGTGGCTAAAAAAAGTTGGGGCATACTTGTTTTGGTTCCTCCAAAGTTTCGAATATCTCGGTCCTAATAAAATATAGAATACATTTTTTCATCAGAGATCCAAGACTATATTGGCTATTAAGATTGTTAACTTTAGAGTAGTTTCTGTAAATCACAACCGAAAACCCGTAAACATATTTGCAAAGATCGCTCTTTCACCTAACAAGTCTAGGCAACCATCCTACCGTGGTTTGGTCTTCATCAATTTCTAAGTCATGACCTCTCAGGGTCCTTTACAAAATGTTGGATGAAGGCAAGGCAGGCAGTCATAAAGAGGACTTGTGAGAACTCGATGGATTAATGGTTTACTTTTTGTGGAACGTTTTGGAAAAGCACAATCGATGAATCTTTCATCATTCAGCCATGCAACCCATGCAACTGTCGTTCATTATCAAGGTAGATGTATAATAATACAAACTAGCTCACGGAAGATGTTCCATGGCTTTGGATTTCAGGTGGTAGTGGCTTTTTTCCAGAAAAAGTTCCTTTCCTAGACTTGTGGCTGTTGGAACACCCCTATGTTATGGGTAGCCTTTTTGCTCTCTTTTTTCCGATGTATGTGGGGGTGTTTTGTTTCGGATTGCTCCTTTTCCATGTAATAAATTAAGGGCCCATCTGGATTCACCCAGATTTTAAGAATCTGACTTTTAAAAACTATATAGGATCAAACAGACTAGATTTTGAGGCAGTTTTTAAAATCTACCTACCCAGATTCTTAAAAATCCATAAGCTGATCAGACCTAGCTATTGCCAGTTTTTATTTGCACAAGTACCCATTTGCCCTCATTAAAGACCACGTCATGGCTGTTTAAGAGCAATAAATGAAGGGTACAATAGTCTATTAGCACTAATCATAAATGAAATCAGCTTCTGAAAACTAGGGATCCAAACACCCCATCAGATTTTGCTCATAAACTAGATTTTGAAAACTAAAGGTAATAGTTGGTTTTTAAGAATCTAAAACTGATCCAAACAGAATTATCTCCGGTACACCGAGAGTTAGAGACAAATTTTGGTGCAGTGAAATACTCCCTCCATCCACTACTGGAATCTGGCGCTTTGCCGAGTGCAGCACTCGGCAAAGAGCCTCCGGTAAAAAATCCGTCGGCAAAGAATTCTTTGCCGAGTGCCTTTTATCGGGCACTCGGCAAAGTTGGAACCGAAAAAACCCGAAAAAATGGGGAAAATGGAAAAAAAAAGAATTTTTTTTAATCGGTGGAGGCCCCCACCGGCCAGCGCCCGCCCATCTCCGGCATTTTTCGCGTAAATTTCGCAGCAACGCGGCCGACGGGATTCGAACCCGCGACCTCCCCCTACGCGAGGACCTCCTCTACCACTACACCACACTGTCACTTGTGTCTGGATTCCGTTTTAGTTCCCAACATATTATACTAAACCGAGTGTAAATTGCTTGTTTGAGGCTCTAAACGAATTCAAATAAAAAAATTATAAACTACAAAGTTTCATAACTTTTCGAGATCTACACTTTTAGTTTAGGAAGTTTTTCCATCCGAGGTCATTTACAAAATTTAAATTTCAAAATTTTGAAATTCAAACGCAGTTTTGCATGACAAGATGATTTAAAATCAAAAAGTTGCCAACTACAATGTTTCATAACTTTTCGAGATCTACAGAGTTTATTTTGGTTGTTTTTTCATCTGAGGTCGTTTGAAAAGTTCGAATTTTAAATTTTTGAAATTCAAACACAGTTTTGCATGACAAGATGATTTCAAATTAA
Source organism: Miscanthus floridulus (assembly GCF_019320115.1). Taxonomy (NCBI): domain Eukaryota; kingdom Viridiplantae; phylum Streptophyta; class Magnoliopsida; order Poales; family Poaceae; genus Miscanthus; species Miscanthus floridulus. The sequence continues at coordinate 33,083,812 of NC_089589.1, read as the reverse complement.
AAAGTTGCCAACTACAATGTTTCATAACTTTTCGAGATCTACAGAGTTTATTTTGGTTGTTTTTCCATCCGAGGTCGTTTGAAAAGTTCAAATTTTAAATTTTTAAAATTCAAACACAGTTTTGCTTGACAAGATGATTTCAAATTAAAAAGTTGCCAATTACAAAGTTTCATAACTTTTCGAGATATACAAAGTTTATTTTGGTTGTTTAGTCATCTGTTCATCCGATATGGTCGTTCTAACATTATTCACAAATCTTATATATCTCTCTTGTAGTTTCATAAATTACAAGAGAGATATGTTAGATTTGTCAACAAATTTACTTTCACTTTGTCATATGAAGAAAAGACCAAAACAAACATTGTACATCTTGATGAGTTATACAACTTTATAGTTGAAAACTTTTTCATTTGAATTAATTTACTGCTTCAAAATGTGCTTTGAAATTTTCTTTGTCGAGTGTAAAAAAACACTCGGCAAAGAGCTTCTTTGCCGAGTGTCAAAAAAAATACTCGGCAAAGGCGTCTTTGCCGAGTGCCCGAAAAACAACACTCGGCAAACCACTTGACACTCGACAAAGAGCCGGTCTCCGGTAGTGATCCCTTATTATTTGTCGTTTTCGTGTCACAACTTTGACTAGATTTGTAGAAAATACGTACAATATTTGTATCTCCAAATAAATTTATTAAAAAACTAGATTCAAAGATCTATCTAATGATATCAATTATGCATCATAAATATTAATATTTTTTATATAAAATTAATCAAAATTATTTCTCGGGAAGCGAGAAAGACAGATATTTAGAGACGTAGTGAACTGTGTCCCAGATCAGTCTGCAACAAACGGAATCTGTAGAAAGGATGTTTCAAGTATCATCGTCGTCTGTTCGTCTCGACCATACTACACCTCTCATGTCAACAGACACAGTAGGAAGCAACGAGCGGTGTGATGTGATGCAGTGCTTTCTAGGGCTCGGATGTGATGCTCAAGGCATCAAGCCAAGCCACTTGCACGGATCGAGTTCCCTTGGTCGCCTCTGCCTCGCAGGTCGCAGCCATGCATGCATGCATGAGTGGTGATGGTTCAAAATCAGCAGCATATTCGTTTCATCGTAAATGATCATGGATTATTTACTACGGGCTAATTTAGTATGAGAGAAAAATATTATTCTAATTTATAATCCACGATTGTATACGAGTGAGCGAACAGGCCGCAGGTCGCTGGCTCTTGACATTTCGCAGCCGCATCATGTCATGACTAGGATTCAGCATCGGCATGATATTCCCAGCATGACATTCCCCGTGACAAAAAGTGCCACAAGAGGGTAGCACGCTGAAAGAGACAGCACTTTGTCACGAAAGACAAAAATCCAAACTCTTTTACTGCAGAACACTGTCACGGCACACAAATCTGCACTTCTAGTGTGTACGTACACACTCCTGATTTCTGATCGAAAGGCACTTTTTGTTAACTTTCTGCACCAAAACATCCATTCATTCAGATTAGGCAGAAGGCCAGCAAAGAGCAAGAGGCACAGACGTACATAATTTATTAGCATAATTGCATTACAAAATTTTTGGCTTACCGGCCCGGTCACGAGAAAGCGACCGCTGAGAGCGACTCTAGTGACGTTGCCATTATAGTGCATACAACACTCAACAAAACCTACAGCGCGTTGCTGCCTGTTTGCTACCAACCTGAACCTGAACCTGAACCAATTCTAAGTACAGCTAGACAAGATTACATACAACCATACCATCAACAGCCCCTGAATCCAGTAGGCTTGGATTCTTAAGTTGTCAGCTACTTGACCCGACCAAAAACCGACGGTCAGATTAATCCGAGACCCGATCCGACGGCTAGCTAGCTCTCTACCAACCATGATCACCAGTCATCCACGTCTCCACGCGGCTGCTGCCCAATTGCAAGGTGCAGAGATCGTGTACGAATGTACGAGTACCAGTTGTACATCGATCTGAATGAATGAACACCTGAGAACTCACCGGCGGTGGCTTTGCTGCACTACACGCCTAGAGGAGAACGGAAGGCGGCGCGGCGCGGCGCTGGCGTTCGCGTCGCTTCAGAACGGCTTGTGCAGGTAGGACGCGAGCATGTCGCCGAACGCGGCGGCGTCGACGCGCGCGAACAGCCCCGGGGACGGCGGCCCGAACAGCGAGCTCCCATCGTCGATGTCGACGTCGACCATGAACCCGTCCTCGGCAACGGCGGCGCTTCCCCAATCGCCACCGCCGACGGGCCACCACGCGGCGCCGGCGCCCGGCTGGCTCTCGGCGTGGTCGCGGTCGGGCAGGTCCGGCGACGGCGACAGCACGTGCTCGGAGCCGCAGCTGGAGTTGTCCGTGTGCGTGTGGTGGTGCGTCGTCCACGGCATGGAGTTGTTCGAGTCGTCGTGGTCCGGGTCGAGGTCCGCGTCCGCGGGCGGCGACGACAGCACCGGCGCGATCGCGGGCGCGGGGGCCGGGGCCGTCGGGACCGCGGCCGACGGGCGGTCGAAGCACAGCATCCCCGCCGACGGCGTCTCGAGGTCGTCGTAGTCGTAGTACCCGCCGTACTCCGGGAACTCAACCTTCATCGGCGCCGCTGCCGCCCGGCCGCGGGCACCGGCGCGCGGGTTGTTCTTGGACGCCGCCGGCGCCGGCGCAGGCTTGACGTCGTCGGCCACGGCGTCGTCGCCGTCGTCGCCCACCGTGTCGTACCGCTCGATCACGCCCTTCTTGTTGTAGATCCGGCACAGCACCCAGTCATCCAGCTGCAAGAAGATCGAAGAGACAACAAGATTCAGCGCCACCAAATCCACGCGAAATCCCAGTGAAAAGTCAATCGAAGCTGATTGGTTTTTTACTACGCGTTGGATGGAGGAGGCTTGGAGATGAGGCCGACGTGACGACGTGACGTCGGATTCGGTGCGCGTGTGGTGTCATTTGTGCGCGGGCGTGGGCGATAAGATCAGGCGGCTCTGGCTGGCTGGCGCTCGCCCGCCCGCCATGGTTGCCCGCGCTTGTCTCTATCGCGGCGTGCGTGAGCCGTGACGCCACGCCGCCCGCCCGCGCTTTACATGTCTCTAGAGCCTATCCCGGCCTGCCCTGCCCAAGTAGCTGCGCGCGCTGTCGCGAAAGGGACAACTCGGGCATGCTAGCTGCTGCAAATGGACAATTTGCACGCCTACCTTTTTCAATTCCTCTTCTTAACTAATCTGCATAGTTGCAAACCTAACAACAACACAGCATTCCCACCATTTCTTATTGTAACATTGGTAAAAACAAAGATCGATCAATCCCTTTTTTTAATCCTCTATAACTTTTTTTCTCTCTAGCTAAAAGTAAGTCCTCGTTTAAATCCAAGGTGTCATATCGGGTGTTATACGGGGTTGTTTCATGGGGTATTCGTATACTAATAAAAAAATAAATTACAAAATCTGTCAGTAAACCGCGAGACGAATTTATTAAGCCTAATTAATCCATCATTAGCGCAGGTGTCACTGTAGCACCACATTGTCAAATCATAGACTAATTAGGCTTAAAAGATTCGTCTCGCAAAGTAGTCGCAATCTATACAATTAATTATTTTTTAATCTATATTTAATACTTCATGCATGTCGAGGGTAACGAGGCCTAAGTGTCGGTTCTTTGGGAAGAGAAAATATCCCCTCAGCTATGATTATGAATAAGCAGCAAGGTCGTGGATGGAGCAGTCAATATAATTACCCTGAGCGCGTTGTTGGTCTTCTTGCGTGCGGCGGCGGATCGGTCGACGTCGGCGAGGCGGTACTCGTGCATGATCCAGTTGGTCTTGACGCCCTTGGGCGGCTTCCCGGCGTAGAAGACGAGCGCCTTCTTGATGGCCACGGGGCGCGGCGACCCCACCGGCTTGTCGGCGCCGGTGGCCTTCCAGTACCCCGTCCCGGCCGCCCGGTTCGGCCTCGAACCGTTCGGGTACTTGCGGTCGCGCGGCGAGAAGAAGTACCACTCCTTCTCCCCACCGAACGCCTTCTCTGCAACCAGTCGATCGCAAAAGCTGGTGAGGTCAGGTCACCTCGGATTTAGCACTGACTGATAATCAGATCGTTGGGTGTGCCTAGCTACGGACCTGGGAGCTGCCATGGGTCGAACTTGTAGAGGTCGACCTCGGCGATGACCGGCGCGGCGAGCGGCAGGCCGCCGCACTTGCGGAGGAGGTAGTACATCACCAGCTCGTCGTCGGTGGGGTGGAACCGGAACCCGGGCGGGAGCTGCAGCGCGCCACCGCAGTCCATTCGATCGATCGGTCACCTAGCAACCGCCGCCGGGATTGGAGACGAGGAGAGCTCAGCTGATTGCTGGGGTCTTGTCTTCAATCGGCCTCTGGTTGGAGGAGACTGGAGAGCTTTTGGAATGGAACATCGCGCAGCCGTACCCGTGGTTACTTATAGACCGGTGGTGGGCCAACACGTGTCGACGGGCGGACGGGGCGGGCTCGATGTGACGCACGTGCTACTTGGGGAGGAGGTGGGCCGGACCCTCGCGGCGCGGGTGGGGTGAGCACAAGCAGGCAGGTTGACCCGACATAGAACCGGACGCGTGTCGGGCATCGGACGGGGGAGAGGGACGAGTGGGCGGTGGGATGCGAGGGCGAGGGAGGATTTTGTCATCGCTTGCGTCAGCTGTTTTGGCGCCGCCCGGGGCGGGGCCTCTGTGTCTGTGTCGTGCCGTACCTGCCTGGTGGGATCGTTTTGTTGGCATGGGTCTGCGTGGACCCGAGTCGGCCCCGGGAGTTGTTTTCTCTGATATTATTTTTATTAGGAAACGGTTTTTTTTTATTATGCTTGGCAGTGGAGATTCCCATCGTCCACTTGGTGGAGCCCCTGTGTCCGGCGACTAAAATAACAACACCTGCTGAGGTAATCACTGTCGATTCCGCCCTGATTCCCTAGGCTTAAACTTTGATGATCACCAAACTTATCTTGGTCAGCTTTACGGCGGTATGTGCATCGAAATTGTAGGTTTATTTTTAAAAGCGGCGCTCTTCCCAAGCGTCAAAATTTGTAGCTACGCATTGATTTTCCTGGTTTTTTAAAAAGAATTGTATAATATTTCTCGGTTTTTTTTTCATTTTGGGGATGGGTGGGGAGGGGAGTTTTAGTTGATAACGATATGCAATACCTAGTGCGAAATTTTACCAAATCCATAAGGTGAACCTTCTAAAATGGAGTTTATTGAGCCATGCACGGGGGCAAAGACAGCCCAGCGAATATGTTTGGAAACTCATTAGTGTTGTTAGATTGTGAAAAGTTAACTTGCCAGAAGTCTTTTGAAAATTTTGTACTTAGCAAATCGAATTAATTATTTCGTTTTACAAAAGATTTGTTAGGATCCATTAGTAGCTGGTTCATAACTGATAATTAATATTTGTTAGCTAACAATTAGCTACTAGCTAGGTAGCTAGCCGTTGTTTCAATTAACTAGTTAAGGTCATTTTTGGATCCATTAGTAGCTACTAGCTGGTATAGCTATCTAGAATTAGTTGGTTTGGACCAACTAGTGAAATAGTTGTTAGTTGGGTATTTGCTAACAATTAGCTACACTATCAGTTGGATCTATTTTGATGTAAAGGAGCTAATATTAGCAACTAACAATTAGCTCCATGGATTCAAACATGACCTAAATTGTAGTTGTAGCTGCCTAGAATGCTCATGCTGTTTACACCAAAATTTAGAAGAAGAGCGCGGGAACTCGCAGGCTTCCAAGATTGTGCCAATCAAGGAGTCGATTGAGTAAAAATTGATATCTGCCGGGTCAAATGCGACACTGGGATCGGTTCTCTCCGAATGACGTCAGCAGATAACAATGGCGAGATATGATTGGCATCGAGAATATACATATCGGACTCTACAAAAGGGGAAAGATTAGAGTCCAAGTTATCTTAAAATAGGAATGTTTTCTTTGTACCTAAGATTGTACTGAGTCGTACTCGAGTAGGATTCATTTTTAGGTCCCGGGTATAAATATCAAACCCCGGCTATTGTAAAAGACACAATCAATCAAATACAAGTTACTTACTTTTTTAGCTCCGGCCACCCCTTAGGAGTAGGAGTAGAGTAGATCTCGGCGAGTTCATCAGCAAGTACGGCTGCATCGATCCAGTCGACCTCCACTGCTTATCTGTAAGTACCGTCATGGCTTATACCTCTGTTTGTACGGCTACATCGATCCGGTCGACCTCCACTGCGACTCTGGTATAAGTTAGTTATCGACTCTTGTCTAGTTCAAGTATGGCTACATCGATCCAGTCGACCTCCACTGCTCGAACTAGATTAAGGTCAAGTTATCGGCTCTATCTAAGGGTGGCATTCCTTCGGATAGGTTCATTAAGTTACCGATATTGCTTATTGCTTCCATTGTTTATTTAATTACGGCAATATCACTTCGCCCGATTGGGATTGATCTAGATTGGCCTTATATCTTTGTTAACCCATCGTTTGTTCATCTAAATTGATTTAATATGCACTTTAAACGATGAGTTATGTTTTATCAGCTGTTTTACATCAATCTTGATCGTGCATAGCGTGCGGTTAAGGCATGTTTGATCTTGAGTAGATCTATTGGCTAGCAAAAACTGTTCCATGGCCCGTTATCAGGGAAACTCAGACTTTTGAGATCAGGCCTCACAAACTTATGCATATACAGGTTAAGCCACAGTTGTATTAGCCACCAGGGGCCACTGACAGTATGCACTAGTTCATTCTTCAGTAATTGGGCAGCCACCTGGTATATTAGATGATAAGCAGCTCCTAGCAGATATTTTCCAAGAGGGATATCCTTGCCTAATGTTAGGTGCTCTGCCATGAGTCGATTGAGTAAAAATTGATATCTGTCGGGTCGAATGCGACACTGGGATCGGTTCTCTCTGAATGACATCAGCAGATAACGATGGCGAGATATGATTGGCATCAAGAAGATACATATCGGACTTTACAAAAGGAGAAAAATTAGAGTCCAAGTTATCTTAAAATAGGAATATTTTCTTCGTACCAAAGATTGCACTGAGTCGTACTCGAGTAGGATTCATTTTTAGGTCCTGGGTATAAATATCAAACCCCGGCTATTGTAAAAGACACACAATCAATCAAATACAAGTTACTTACTTTTTTTTGGCTCTAGGCACCCCTTAGGAGTTGGAGTAGAGTAGATCTCAGCGAGTTCTTCAGCAAGTATGGTTGCATCGATCTGGTCGACCTCCACTACTTGTCTGTAAGTACTGTCAAGGCTTATACCTCTGTTCGTACGGCTGCATCGATCCGGTCGACCTCCACTGCGACCCTGGTATAAGTTAGTTATCGACTCTTGTCTAGTTTAAGTATGGCTACATCGATCTGGTCGACCTCCACTGCTCGAACTAGATTAAGGTCAAGTTATTGGGTCTATCTAAGGGTGGCGTTCCTTCGGATAGATTCATTAAGTTACCGATATTGCTTGTTGCTTCCATTATCTATTTAATTACAGCAATATCACTTCGCCCGATTGGAATTGATCTAGATCGGCCTTATATCTTTTTTTAACCCATCGTTTGTTAATCTCAACTGATCTAATTTGCACTTTAACCGATGAGTTATGTTTTATCGGCTGTTTTACATCAATCTTGATTGTGCATAGCGTGCAGTTAAGGCATGTTTGATCTTGAGTAGATCTGTTGGCTAGCGAAAACCGTTCCATGGCCCGTTATCACGGCCTGTGTGATTCTGCCTCACACCCCACTGTTAGCACCGTGGAGTGGGGGTCATTATTTGGTAGATCTACCCCTGAGAGGATATGAGCTTAACTGTGCGCTATGCCTAAATCGGCTGTTTTAGCCGATATCGAGCGCTTTCACGAACAGTTCGCATCATGAGATCGTTGAAGTAGCGATAGGTTGAAAGATGTGTTAGCCCTATGATCTTATTATTGTATTACGGCCTGCATGATTCTACCTCATGCCCCACTGATATTAGTAATAAGTTAGGGTCATCGAGTCTATTGTTGTTTCTACGGCCTGCATGATTCTGCCTCATGCCCCACTGGTTATAGCGATAGATGAGATCTAATATGTTCACTAGATTTATCTCTATTAAATGGTTGAATGATGATGAACTGTTTCTTTCATAAAAAGGGGTTCGGTTACTTGCAGCCATTGGCTTAGCATGAACTAATTATTGTTAATATCTTATTGTTGTTGACCAATATTTGTTTAAAGAATGATATCCATCATGAACGATAACCGATTCTTCTTACACAACCCCATGAGCTTTTACCCAATTATTCTTATGAATATGCTAGAATTGACGAGTCGATCTCCTTTCATATCGGCTCTCAAAGCCGTATATTCGGCACTGTCTGGCAACATCGGCACGTTTTGCCCTTAATTACTGATAAACTTTCTCTCCTTGTCAATTGTAGGGTCAAATTGACTGGCATGTCTCGGGAGGAGTGCGTAGGATCGACCACCCTTGCGCTGAAGCTAGGCGGATCTCCAGCTCCATCGAGCGGACCCTTCCAGCTTGCTACGTGTGTCATCGGTGTGGGACGAAAATTCCGTGTCGACACACATTTCTGGCATGCCTGGTGGGACACCACAATCGTCATGGCAGTTCACAACAACAACGACATCCTTATGATACATTATGAAGATCTACCTAATGGAGATAAAGGTGTCATCAGCAAAGCTACAGAAGAATTTTAGAGCAAATGTTTATTATCCTACACCAAAACACGTGACAACACAATTATTCAGAAGTTTCCACTACCAAGAGTTCTGTTACACGGGCAGACAGATACAACTAAAGCTGAAGACAGGTGTTTCTTTATGGAAGTTGTGGATAAATCTGTTCGTGATGCCATATCAAACCAAAATGAAGCTTTCTTAGACACATTCCACAACACCATGAAAGAGGAGATTCATGGGTTTCCAGTTGGTCAAGGTGGGCTGGCTTATTACAACATTCTAGATCCATCAACTCAAGGGACTAATCAAGTTGGTACCAGCCATCAAGAAGCAGCACTAGCTGGTAATGGTGATGTCCAGACAGTTCAGGGTTCATCTGGACAGGCTCAAAGAACTACTACGAATCAGATATAGTATAACTCTGGACCATCAGTACAGCATATGTAACAGCCGGTGGGGCAAAGTTAGAACCAGGTGATCAATTTTGGCACATCAGGCCACATACCGTCGTCGGCTTAAAAAATAGCACAATCAATTCAAAGGATCCGTAGAGATATAGATCCTTATGTCCATAATCAGAGACTTCAGGCAGCAAGCCAGCAAAGGACCCAGCAGATAGAGGTTCCACAAGGATATCACTATAGATTAGACTATAACACCCTTCACATGATTCCAAATCTAGGGTATCAAGGCACACGGGATTTCAATTCACAGACGAGTCAGCAAGTGCAAAGGAATCCAAATTCACATGCTGATGAGTTACTGTTGAAGGTGACTGAGATGATGAAGAATCAGTTCGGTTTGAAGCCAAAAGGGCTGACCTTTTCGTACAAACGCCCATATCCAGAATGGTATGATTTGATCGCTCTTCTCACAAATTACAAGCTCCCAGAGTTCGCTAAGTTCACTGGCCAAGACAGTATAAGCACGATAGAACATGTCAGTCGGTATCTTACGTAATTGGGCGAGGCATCAGTTGAGGATGCCCATCAAGTTTGTTTCTTCTCCTTGTCCCTATCAGGGCTAGCCTTCACTTGGTTTTCATCACTACCAGTCAATTCTATTGCCAATTGGGCTGACCTAGAGAAGAAGTTTTATACACATTTTTACACTAGGACTAGAGAAAAGAAGATTACCGATCTGACAACTATAAGACAGGAGACTAATGTATCGAGCACTGAGTTTCTTCAGAGGTTCTGAGAGACTAGGAACGTATGCTTCTCATTAAACTTGGCTGATGATCAACTAGCTGCCTTAGATGTTCAAGGAATGCTGCCAATGTGGAAAGAAAAGCTGCTGGGACAAGAATTTGATAACATGGGTCAATTGGCTCAACGAGTGGCAGCGATCAATAGCCAATTCTAGAGTATGCGCAGAGATACCCGATTTTAGAAAAGTACCACAGTGGCCGAGGCTTACAATCCATACTCAGTCGATGATGGCTATGAAGATGAAGAAGAAGAGGTTGTTGCGGCTGAATGGAATTAGGGCAAGAAAACAGTAATGGTGCCAAACCCTTGGGGAAGACGAGTCAAGGAGCGCTATGACTTTGATGTCACCAAATCAGACAAGCTCTTCGATTTCTTGCTTGAGAAGGGGCAGATCAAGTTGCCCGATGGTCATGTTATGTTACCCCCTGACCAGTCGAAGAATAAGAAGTTCTGTAAGTTCCATAACACTACCTCTCATTCCACTAATGAATGTAGAATCTTCTAGCAACATATACAGAGGGCTATTCATCAAGGGAGGCTCAAATTTGACACGCCTTGGAAAATGAAAGTTGATGATAATCTTTTCCCAGGAGATCAAAACATGGTTGATGCTAGGCTACTCAAAGGAAAAACTAACGTTCTAACATCGACCAAATCAAGAGAAGATGGAGCAGTCAACCCCGAGATGCAAATATCGGCTGACGAGTACAGGGAAATTAAGAGACGTCGCGATAAGCAAAAGAGCCGATATGAGCGGGGAGAAACATCAAAAGCAGGGGCGACAAGTCCGTGAGTTACATCTTGGATTCTGTTGAATAAGTGACAGTGGTAGAAGGAAAAGGAATATCAGCGTTGGTTAAAGGATCAAGAATACCAGCGTCAACTGGAAAAAGAGAGGTATGAAAGGAAACAAGCCGAATCACATTAGAATTGTCCTTTCTTCAGACATTGCTGGAATAAAGGTTTAAAGTTGCCTACCAAACATGACTGTCCAGAATGCAGCAATCAATATTGGGAGTTTAGGCAATCTCAAACCAACTGCCAGTCTATCCATACTCAAGATGCATATCATCATAATAACAGGGATCGGCGCTTAAAAAATGGAAGTGTTCATGATCGGCTTGGAAAGCGAATTGTTGACCAAGACTGGGCTGATTATGAAGAGGAAGGCAATGAAAGAAAATATGTTTGGCAGGAAGGCCAATGGTGTTCAGGAGGTTTAACAAGAAGCCAGAAGAGAAGGATGCAACGCATAAGGAATAAAGAGCTAGAACAGGCTCAGGCATCCGGTAAACCTCAAGTATGGCGTACTAAGCAAATAGCCGATAGAAAGCAACCATCGGCTAATATCCAAATGGCTTTTCTATTGCCATCAGAGTTTAGAGCTCTGGTAGATCAAGAAGTTTATTCAGATTTCGATGAATCGGAGTATGAGGAGATAGTTGCCAAGTTAATGGTTGTACAACAAGCAATATTTGACAAACCACTCAAGCATCAGCACTTAAAGGCTTTATATATGAAAGGTCTTGTTGATGGAAAGCCGATGAACAAGATGTTAGTGGACGAAGGTGCTTCTGTCAATCTTATGCCTTACACCACTTTTCATAAACTTAGCAAAGGACTAGGAGATCTGATGGAGACTGACATAATGCTTAAGGATTTTGGAGGTAATGCATCTAAGACCCGGAGGGCAATAAATGTCGAACTAACAATCGGGAGTAAGACTCTGCTCACCACATTCTTCGTCATCGATGGAAAAGGGTCATACAGTTTGCTCTTTGGCCGTGATTGGATTCATGTGAACTGTTGTGTACCATTGACCATGCATCAGTGTTTGATTCAATGGCATGGGGATGATGTCGAGGTGGTTCGCGCTGATGAATCTATGAGCATCACAACAGCCAATCCAGTCTTTTGGGAACTAGGAGACTTCGAATGTTTTCTAGCAAGTTATGGGAAGAAGGCTTCTGTCGGTGTTTCAGGTTCAGCGGATCCTCAACCGACTAGTGAAAGTGTACTACGTGCCCCTAATCCCGGATGGTGATGCAAAGAGACACAAGGTTTATACTGGTTCAGGCAATAGGTGCCCTACGTCCAGTCTGAGAGAGCGATCTTGTATTCCTTGCACCGAGGTGCTTGCAGTAGGGGTTTACAAGCTGGGCGAGAGAGGGAGCAAGTCCCAGGTCTCTATGTGGAGTGGCGTGGGTTGCTTGAGATGTTGATCCCTTGTAGCGAGGGAGCGTGTGTGCATTACAGAGCATTGTGCATTGCTTGCCGTGTGTGTGTCCGTGTCTGTCCGATCTAGAAGCGGCCTCAGTCACTCCCTTTTATAGTCGAAGGGAGGCATAGGGGCGGTACATGGATTCGCTACATGGCGTTCGTGAGCAGAGGCGGCATGTCTGAGCCCTGTAGCTCGTCACTGTGGTGGTATGGTCGGTGGAGTGGCCTTGTCCTCGATGCACTAGAGTGACGCGCCGGTCACGCCTGATTCTGTGCAATGTGGGAACTCCTACGGCTTGGCGTAGGGTATGGTGCGTACTGCAGACGACGTGTCGGTCGCTGTATGTTGACAATGTAGAGAGCCGAGGCCTAGTCGGTGCAGAGGCTGAACCATTGTGGGGGCTTGGCGGGCACGAGTCCTGAGGCTACAGAGACCCCACGGCAGATAGCCAAGGCTTCAAAGAGAGCAGCTGGTCTTTGTACGTCGATTCTGAGGCTATAGGGACCCGGACATGACTCCCCATGCTGCGCTATCCTTGGAGCAGGGGTTAGGCAGCACAGTGCAGCACGAGCGTCAGTCATGGGCACAGTGCCGAGCACAGCGGCCGGTAACCCCTGCCTCATCCTGTCCCGGATGGCATGGCGTCGATGTGACTCACGTCTCGTTGGCCACTCCGCTGTATCGAGCCATCGTTCAGCTGACGTCGCGGGAGTGGTTGAACACGTTAGTTGGACGTGACGTCCTGTCAGAGAAGTCGGTCAAGGCAGAGGCGACGGGGTTGTTGCCGAGCCAGCCTCGAGCGAGGCGGAGAATCGGTACCTCGTCCGAGGCCTTACGGGCGGGGCCTCGGGCGAGTTGGAGAATCGATACCTCGTCCGAGGCCTTTCGTGCGGGGCCTCGAGCGAGGCGGAGAATCGGTACCTCGTCCGAGGCCTTAGGTGTGGGGCCTCGAGCGAGACGGAGAATCGGTACCTCGTCCGAGGCCTTACGTGCAGGGCGTCGAGCGAGGCGGAGAATCGGTACCTCGTCCGAGGCCTTACGTGCGGGGCCTCGAGCGAGACGGAGAATTGACACCTCGTCCGAGGCCTTACGTGCGGGGCCTCGAGCGAGACGGAGAATCGGCACCTCGTCCAAGGCCTTACGTGCGTGGTCTCGAGCAAGACGGAGAATCGGTACCTCGTCCGAGGCCTCATGATTTCATTTTGGGCCGAGCCCGCTTCGGGTGAGCCCGGATATTGTTCAAGGTGGGCCGGGCGGTCAGTCAAGCCTCAGATGAGGTGGGGGTTTTGCCGGTAGTTGTCTCTTACCTTCGATTTTTACAAGGTTTAAGCGATTTTTTCGGTTCATGCTTAGAGGACCCCTTTTTATGGTACCCGACAGCTTCATTAAGATCAGCAATGAAAGCCAACAGTCGATGCAAGCAATTGACTCTGAGAGTATGTTTTAGTAGAAAAGTCACAGCTTCACATCGGCCATTGGATTAAAGGAAAAATAAGCATTGAGTCCTGGAGATGGGTTTAGGCCGACGTATATGAATGCTGAGTTAAATTGTAAGTGCGATTCAGAGTTAATGTATTTCTTAAAGAAGTTCTGTTTTACTTAATAGGATGCTTGACCTAGGTTGATTAATCATTTGACCTTTGATATGAAAAGTTCTACGAGACATTATCCTAACATCTGGTCAACATTTGATAGCCGATTCGTTCTCAGCTATAATAGCCGGTACCAGGAGGGTATCGCCTCTAGTTCAAAAAATGAAAATCTTCAAAGACAATAAAAGCCGATACGATATGTATCGCCTATAGAGCAGAAACAAAAAGCAAAAACAGGCATACATAGGAGCATTGCACTAAGACACTTTCATGAAAAGAACAGGAATCTTTGTTCATCGGATTACCCTAGGTACAATCTAGTCAAAAACCTTGTTCACCACATCCTAGGCGGATGTGATGTCTACTATGGCCTCCGCTGCCATAACAAATTCTTTGAGCAGATCCTCATGTTCCTTAGGGCTGTCGCCCATTGGGAAACCAGTCTCCATGGCATGGAGTTCGTACCTAGTTTGGACTTGTGCCACGGTCAGTGCCACCGTAGCACCATGACGAACACTGTGGAGGGCGATCTCCCGAATGCGGGCCAGGATGTCTCAGAGGCGAGCGTCTATAGCGGAACCCCGAGCATTGACGGCGTACATGGCCGCATTCACCGCCAGTTGGAGAGATTCCAACTGCACTGTTAGGGCTGATGATCATAGAAGACGGCAGGAATGTCAACATGAAAAACAATGGAAGTCGAAGTAAAAGCATTCATGGAGTTCATCTTACCCACCACCATGGCGTCGGATTCGGCCAGTCGTGCCCGAACGACACTGGCCTCCTCTTCAGCGGTTTGAAGGGCCACTTGAGAGACCCCGAGACATATCTCAAGCTGGCCATTTTCCTGAGTTGCTTTGGAATAGCGGTTCTGGGCCGCCCTTCACTCTCGAAGAAAGCGTCGGGCGTCGTCGCCGTTGTACGAATCGGAGGAGTCCGACGATGTGGCTGGCGTGGAAGATGCAGCGTTAGAGGGCCCGCTGGCCCTAGGAAGAGGATGGAGACTGTCATTCACAACAAACCTATAGGCGTGTCAGAACAATTCATCATCATAAACTAGAAATGCCAATCTCACCTCATGCGTCGGAGATGCTAGTTCATCGGCATGTTCTCCGGGATTTCCTCCGCCGTACGCTTGCCTCGGTTGTCTTTGCTGACCATAAAGGCTGATTGGATCTATGAAAGGAAGAAAGAAAACCACCACAGGGTTTCAGTAGGTGGAGAAGAGCAAAGGAACAGTTGCGAGTGGAGATGTGTTCGAGGCCGAAGCCATCGGTTGGTATTTGAAGACATGAAGCGGAGAGGCGGACGCCTCAAGGCGCACAAAAGGCAACCGCAATTAATAGAAGATGATGCGCCACTTCACTAATGCCAATGAGAATACGGCGTTGGGCAACTGAGGGCAGATAAATGGAAGGGCTCTCTTGATAAAGCCGGGTTTTCAAACTTAATTGGATTGAGATTGGAAATATGAAGTCGGTTGTTTTCAAATCGGCCCTTTAGCCGAAACGAGAAATATAACGAGGCAACAAAAATATGGTTATCATTGATCCTACATGAGACACGTGTTAACATATAGATTACAGGTTTAGGACATCCTGGATGACTTTCAGTACTTCTAGCCAGATAGCATCAGCTTCTGCAATCTTTTGCTTGTATTCTTCGGTTGTTCCAGGAGTGCTCTTAAGGCTGCTTTGGATGGCTCTGCCTTCTTTCACCTTAGCCAATAGTGCCTGTTTCTTCTATTTGATGGCATCAGGTATTTGGGTCAGAGTGGACTTGCGATGATCAATGGCAGCCTTCACATTTTCTAGCTCATTCTCAAGTTCTACACGCTTGATTTCCAATTGGGACAACTCTGGATCGGTCCTGAGGGAAGAGTTCTTCAAGTCATCAGTTAACTACGCCAGCTCTTTAGCCTCTTGCCTATTGGAGTTCCCCCTGGCCAGCAAGGCTTCGCGATTGGACAAATTTCTCTGAGTCTTTTTCACCTTCAAAGCCTGATCTTCAAAGATAGACAAAGATGACAAGACTCTGGAGAGAGCTAGGGATGGATCACCCTTAATAGCTAAGAAGACCCTCTGAAAAGAAGATTACCGATCTGACAACTATAAGACAGGAGACTAATGTATCGAGCACTGAGTTTCTTCAGAGGTTCTGAGAGACTAGGAACGTATGCTTCTCATTAAACTTGGCTGATGATCAACTAGCTGCCTTAGATGTTCAAGGAATGCTGCCAATGTGGAAAGAAAAGCTGCTGGGACAAGAATTTGATAACATGGGTCAATTGGCTCAACGAGTGGCAGCGATCAATAGCCAATTCTAGAGTATGCGCAGAGATACCCGATTTTAGAAAAGTACCACAGTGGCCGAGGCTTACAATCCATACTCAGTCGATGATGGCTATGAAGATGAAGAAGAAGAGGTTGTTGCGGCTGAATGGAATTAGGGCAAGAAAACAGTAATGGTGCCAAACCCTTGGGGAAGACGAGTCGAGGAGCGCTATGACTTTGATGTCACCAAATCAGACAAGCTCTTCGATTTCTTGCTTGAGAAGGGGCAGATCAAGTTGCCCGATGGTCATGTTATGTTACCCCCTGACCAGTCGAAGAATAAGAAGTTCTGTAAGTTCCATAACACTACCTCTCATTCCACTAATGAATGTAGAATCTTCTAGCAACATATACAGAGGGCTATTCATCAAGGGAGGCTCAAATTTGACACGCCTTGGAAAATGAAAGTTGATGATAATCTTTTCCCAGGAGATCAAAACATGGTTGATGCTAGGCTACTCAAAGGAAAAACTAACGTTCTAACATCGACCAAATCAAGAGAAGATGGAGCAGTCAACCCCGAGATGCAAATATCGGCTGACGAGTACAGGGAAATTAAGAGACGTCGCGATAAGCAAAAGAGCCGATATGAGCAGGGAGAAACATCAAAAGCAGGGGCGACAAGTCCGTGAGTTACATCTTGGATTCTGTTGAATAAGTGACAGTGGTAGAAGGAAAAGGAATATCAGCGTTGGTTAAAGGATCAAGAATACCAGCGTCAACTGGAAAAAGAGAGGTATGAAAGGAAACAAGCCGAATCACATTAGAATTGTCCTTTCTTCAGACATTGCTGGAATAAAGGTTTAAAGTTGCCTACCAAACATGACTGTCCAGAATGCAGCAATCAATATTGGGAGTTTAGGCAATCTCAAACCAACTGCCAGTCTATCCATACTCAAGATGCATATCATCATAATAACAGGGATCGGCGCTTAAAAAATGGAAGTGTTCATGATCGGCTTGGAAAGCGAATTGTTGACCAAGACTGGGCTGATTATGAAGAGGAAGGCAATGAAAGAAAATATGTTTGGCAGGAAGGCCAATGGTGTTCAGGAGGTTTAACAAGAAGCCAGAAGAGAAGGATGCAACGCATAAGGAATAAAGAGCTGGAACAGGCTCAGGCATCCGGTAAACCTCAAGTATGGCGTACTAAGCAAATAGCCGATAGAAAGCAACCATCGGCTAATATCCAAATGGCTTTTCTGTTGCCATCAGAGTTTAGAGCTCTGGTAGATCAAGAAGTTTATTCAGATTTCGATGAATCAGAGTATGAGGAGATAGTTGCCAAGTTAATGGTTGTACAACAAGCAATATTTGACAAACCACTCAAGCATCAGCACTTAAAGGCTTTATATATGAAAGGTCTTGTTGATGGAAAGCCGATGAACAAGATGTTAGTGGACGGAGGTGCTTCTGTCAATCTTATGCCTTACACCACTTTTCATAAACTTAGCAAAGGACTAGGAGATCTGATGGAGACTGACATAATGCTTAAGGATTTCGGAGGTAATGCATCTAAGACCCGGAGGGCAATAAATGTCGAACTAACAATCGGGAGTAAGACTCTGCTCACCACATTCTTCGTCATCGATGGAAAAGGGTCATACAGTTTGCTCTTTGGCTGTGATTGGATTCATGCGAACTGTTGTGTACCATTGACCATGCATCAGTGTTTGATTCAATGGCATGGGGATGATGTCGAGGTGGTTCGCGCTGATGAATCTATGAGCATCACAACAGCCAATCCAGTCTTTTGGGAACTAGGAGACTTCGAATGTTTTCTAGCAAGTTATGGGAAGAAGGCTTCTGTCGGTGTTTCAGGTTCAGCGGATCCTCAACCGACTAGTGAAAGTGTACTACGTGCCCCTAATCCCGGATGGTGATGCAAAGAGACACAAGGTTTATACTGGTTCAGGCAATAGGTGCCCTACGTCCAGTCTGAGAGAGCGATCTTGTATTCCTTGCACCGAGGTGCTTGCAGTAGGGGTTTACAAGCTGGGCGAGAGAGGGAGCAAGTCCCAGGTCTCTATGTGGAGTGGCGTGGGTTGCTTGAGATGTTGATCCCTTGTAGCGAGGGAGCGTGTGTGCATTACAGAGCGTTGTGCATTGCTTGCCGTGTGTGTGTCCGTGTCTGTCCGATCTAGAAGCGGCCTCGGTCACTCCCTTTTATAGTCGAAGGGAGGCATAGGGGCGGTACATGGATTCGCTACATGGCGTTCGTGAGCAGAGGCGGCATGTCCGAGCCCTGTAGCTTGTCACTGTGGTGGTATGGTCGGTGGAGTGGCCTTGTCCTCGATGCACTAGAGTGACGCGCCGGTCACGCCTGATTCTGTGCAACGTGGGAACTCCTACGGCTTGGCGTAGGGTATGGTGCGTACTGCAGACGACGTGTCGGTCGCTGTATGTTGACAATGTAGAGAGCCGAGGCCTAGTCGGTGCAGAGGCTGAACCATTGTGGGGGCTTGGCGGGCACGAGTCCTGAGGCTACAGAGACCCCACGGCAGATAGCCAAGGCTTCAAAGAGAGCAGCTGGTCTTTGTACGTCGATTCTGAGGCTATAGGGACCCGGACATGACTCCCCATGCTGCGCTATCCTTGGAGCAGGGGTTAGGCAGCACAGTACAGCACGAGCGTCAGTCATGGGCACAGTGCCGAGCACAGCGGCCGGTAACCCCTGCCTCATCCTGTCCCGGATGGCATGGCGTCGATGTGACTCATGTCTCGTTGGCCACTCCGCTGTATCGAGCCATCGTTCAGCTGACGTCGCGGGAGTGGTTGAACACGTTAGTTGGACGTGACGTCCTGTCAGAGAAGTCGGTCAAGGCAGAGGCGACGGGGTTGTTGCCGAGCCAGCCTCGAGCGAGGCGGAGAATCGGTACCTCGTCCGAGGCCTTACGGGCGGGGCCTCGGGCGAGTTGGAGAATCGATACCTCGTCCGAGGCCTTTTGTGCGGGGCCTCGAGCGAGGCGGAGAATCGGTACCTCGTCCGAGGCCTTAGGTGTGGGGCCTCGAGCGAGACGGAGAATCGGTACCTCGTCCGAGGCCTTACGTGCAGGGCGTCGAGCGAGGCGGAGAATCGGTACCTCGTCCGAGGCCTTACGTGCGGGGCCTCGAGCGAGACGGAGAATTGACACCTCGTCCGAGGCCTTACGTGCGGGGCCTCGAGCGAGACGGAGAATCGGCACCTCGTCCAAGGCCTTACGTGCGTGGTCTCGAGCAAGACGGAGAATCGGTACCTCGTCCGAGGCCTCATGATTTCATTTTGGGCCAAGCCCGCTTCGGGTGAGCCCGGATATTGTTCAAGGTGGGCCGGGCGGTCAGTCAAGCCTCAGATGAGGTGGGGGTTTTGCCGGTAGTTGTCTCTTACCTTCGATTTTTACAAGGTTTAAGCGATTTTTTCGGTTCATGCTTAGAGGACCCCTTTTTATGGTACCCGACAGCTTCATTAAGATCAGCAATGAAAGCCAACAGTCGATGCAAGCAATTGACTCTGAGAGTATGTTTTAGTAGAAAAGTCACAGCTTCACATCGGCCATTGGATTAAAGGAAAAATAAGCATTGAGTCCTGGAGATGGGTTTAGGCCGACGTATATGAATGCTGAGTTAAATTGTAAGTGCGATTCAGAGTTAATGTATTTCTTAAAGAAGTTCTGTTTTACTTAATAGGATGCTTGACCTAGGTTGATTAATCATTTGACCTTTGATATGAAAAGTTCTACGAGACATTATCCTAACATCTGGTCAACATTTGATAGCCGATTCGTTCTCAGCTATAATAGCCGGTACCAGGAGGGTATCGCCTCTAGTTCAAAAAATGAAAATATTCAAAGACAATAAAAGCCGATACGATATGTATCGCCTATAGAGCAGAAACAAAAAGCAAAAACAGGCATACATAGGAGCATTGCACTAAGACACTTTCATGAAAAGAACAGGAATCTTTGTTCATTGGATTACCCTAGGTACAATCTAGTCAAAAACCTTGTTCACCACATCCTAGGCGGATGTGATGTCTACTATGGCCTCCGCTGCCATAACAAATTCTTTGAGCAGATCCTCATGTTCCTTAGGGCTGTCGCCCATTGGGAAACCAGTCTCCATGGCATGGAGTTCGTACCTAGTTTGGACTTGTGCCACGGTCAGTGCCACCGTAGCACCATGACGAACACTGTGGAGGGCGATCTCCCGAATGCGGGCCAGGATGTCTCAGAGGCGAGCGTCTATAGCGGAACCCCGAGCATTGACGGCGTACGTGGCCGCATTCACCGCCAGTTGGAGAGATTCCAACTGCACTGTTAGGGCTGATGATCATAGAAGACGGCAGGAATGTCAACATGAAAAACAATGGAAGTCGAAGTAAAAGCATTCATGGAGTTCATCTTACCCACCACCATGGTGTCGGATTCGGCCAGTCGTGCCCGAACGACACTGGCCTCCTCTTCAGCGGTTTGAAGGGCCACTTGAGAGACCCCGAGACATATCTCAAGCTGGCCATTTTCCCGAGTTGCTTTGGAATAGCGGTTCTGGGCCGCCCTTCACTCTCGAAGAAAGCGTCGGGCGTCGTCGCCGTTGTACGAATCGGAGGAGTCCGACGACGTGGCTGGCATGGAAGATGCAGCGTTAGAGGGCCCGCTGGCCCTAGGAAGAGGATGGAGACTGTCATTCACAACAAACCTGTAGGCGAGTCAGAACAATTCATCATCATAAACTAGAAATGCCAATCTCACCTCATGCGTCGGAGACGCTAGTTCATCGGCATGTTCTCCGGGATTTCCTCCGCCGTACGCTTGCCTCGGTTGTCTTCGCTGACCATAAAGGCTGATTGGATCTATGAAAGGAAGAAAGAAAACCACCACAGGGTTTCAGTAGGTGGAGAAGAGCAAAGGAACAGTTGTGAGTGGAGATGTGTTCGAGGCCGAAGCCATCGGCTGGTATTTGAAGACATGAAGCGGAGAGGCGGACGCCTCAAGGCGCACAAAAGGCAACCGCAATTAATAGAAGATGATGCGCCACTTCACTAATGCCAATGAGAATACGGCGTTGGGCAACTGAGGGCAGAAAAATGGAAGGGCTCTCTTGATAAAGCCGGGTTTTCAAACTTAATTGGATTGAGATTGGAAATATGAAGTCGGTTGTTTTCAAATCGGCCCTTTAGCCGAAACGAGAAATATAACGAGGCAACAAAAATATGGTTATCATTGATCCTACATGAGACACGTGTTAACATATAGATTACAGGTTTAGGACATCCTGGATGACTTTCAGTACTTCTAGCCAGATAGCATCAGCTTCTGCAATCTTTTGCTTGTATTCTTCGGTTGTTCCAGGAGTGCTCTTAAGGCTGCTTTGGATGGCTCTGCCTTCTTTCACCTTAGCCAATAGTGCCTGTTTCTTCTATTTGATGGCATCAGGTATTTGGGTCAGAGTGGACTTGCGATGATCAATGGCAGCCTTCACATTTTCTAGCTCATTCTCAAGTTCTACACGCTTGATTTCCAATTGGGACAACTCTGGATCGGTCCTGAGGGAAGAGTTCTTCAAGTCATCAGTTAACTACGCCAGCTCTTTAGCCTCTTGCCTATTGGAGTTCCCCCTGGCCAGCAAGGCTTTGCGATTGGACAAATTTCTCTGAGTCTTTTTCACCTTCAAAGCCTGATCTTCAAAGATAGACAAAGATGACAAGACTCTGGAGAGGGCTAGGGATGGATCACCCTTAATAGCTAAGAAGACCCTCTGCGTTGAATCAGTATCTTGGACCAAATCAGCTATATTCCTCTCAAATATTGGCAGTATATTTCTTAGCCAATTTCTGGTCTCCTCCGGCAGAGCTTCGCTAGAGGAAGTGGTTGACGATCTGATCTCATCTTCATCCAAATATTCCTCAAGATTGAAAGAGTAGCTCCGGGCTGGAGGATCGAGTGCCTATGTGTAAGGAAAAACTTGATTAGAGGGATCAGATCAGTTTATAATAGAATGAACAAGTAAAATGAGATACATTACCTTTTCTGTGGTAGCTTCTGTCTAAAGGGAAGGAACAGCTGACGATACACCAGTAGTGTCTGGTTGAATCGGCTCGGAAATCTCAACATCGGCATCTGCAAACATTGGAAGATTTTTAGTTCATGTTTACTGCAGAGAGATAAGTTGAGCAAATAACTCCCTCACCATTAGTTGCCTGCCAGACTAGGGAATCAGCAGACTGTGTGTTGACGACAACAACACCACCTTCAATGTCGGTAGGATCGTTGAGCGGACTATTAGGCTCCTGATCTTGCACAGGTGTTTGGAAGTATCTGGCGTAGCAAGAAGTCAGATGAAGGACTGAATGAAAGAAGTTAGAGAAAAATACCCCGGTAAGCATCGAAGATAAAACTCACATTTTCTGCTGTTGTGGAAGCATCGGTTATTTCAATCGAGATCAGCTCCTTTTGTGGAACAGCCGATGGGAGTTTAGTTGGTGCTGAGTCGAACACCTAGGATGGCAGTTCTGCACCCAGAGCAGGTTGGGATGTAGTGCTCGATAGCTGTGAAGAGACGAAGTCAGCAAGTGAATATCATTTTGAGAAGGGGATGAATTATTTACCTGAGCAGCTGATGGTCGTGTTCTACGGAGTCTCTTCCCAGTAGTGGTTTTTTGGGTTGCCCCTTGGACCACCTTGCGCTTTGAAGATTGATATGTCACAATTATGGGGGCAGCAGGAGTTTTCATCAATCTCTTCAGGGAAGGCGCAGCCGATCCCATTCTCAAAACCGGGCACAGTGGCTGGTAATTTATAGGACGCTCCTTCCTATCCAAACTCGGAGGATCAAATTCAACATCCTAAAAAGATCGATTAGGACGGTTAACAGAGGAATTCGTCAAGCAATTTTCTTGAAGAGAAATAGCAAATTACCTCTCCGCCCAAAGCAAATTCTCCATCCAGGGCTATACACAAAGGGTGGACCAATCCACAAAAAAGATGAGAACACCATTCTTGCCACCAGGAGTCGAAGAGAGTAGAAGAGAGGCTGACCCTAATCCAATCGTGTAAGCAGAGGGAAGGGAGATCTGATCCCAGCTGAAAAAAAACTCTTCCAGCTTCCAGTACTTCACTGATATCTTTCCGTGGCTTCAGTATGTTCTTGAAGAATAGTTGAGGAGGCAATTGGCCGAAACCAAACTGACGAGCTACAAAGGATGGGTTGTAAAATTCATATGTTGGGAGGTTGCCTAGAATGAAAGAGCTTGTGGCCATTTTGCCATGGCCATGATGAAACTCGGCTCGAAGAACACAGGGTTTGACGAAAGAATTGAAGATTGCAGCCGCCACATCGTCCGAACAGCCTGACTCAAAGCGAAACTTGAATGGGAAGGCCAGCTCATCATTCTCATCATCGTATGGTAGCCAAGTCAGGAAGTCTACACCAAATCCTCTGTAAAACTTCTTGAAGAGATGGCCAATATCGAAATCAATTGTTATGGCCGATGCAGCCTCACCATAGCTCATGCACTGCTGAGTTCTTCCTTCTTCACCTCTATATTCCTCATCAAAATTGGCAGAAGGGAAACTCAGACTTTTGAGATCAGGCCTCACAAACTTATGCATATACAGGTTAAGCCACAGTTGTATTAGCCACCAGGGGCCACTGACAGTATGCACTAGTTCATTCTTCAGTAATTGGGCAGCCACCTAGTATATTAGATGATAAGCAGCTCCTAGCAGATATTTTCCAAGAGGGATATCCTTGCCTAATGTTAGGTGCTCTGCCATAAGTTTGTGGTTGTAGGTTGGACCACAGGATGACCCGTAGAAAATGAATCTTTTCAACCACATGTTCAGAAAGGCCACATATTTCCTTTCACTGACAGCTGATCCATCTTCAACGTGGTTCAGAATATAACCGGCCCATCCTATGCAGTCTGCTATTTTGGCTAATTTCTTGGAGCCAGCACTCAAGTACTCGTAAGGCTGCATTGATCCAGTTATTCTGAGGCTGGTCAACTTGTAAACATCGGTCAGGGTAATGGTCATTGGACTGTGACCAAAGATGAAAGCATTTAGGGCATTAGACCAGAAATAAGATGCAGTGATCAGAAGTGAGTCATTCCTCTCCATCCCGGACAATGAAAGAGTCAAGCATTGATTCAGATCATAAAGTTCCCAATCTCCACCCTTTTTTCTTGGATACCCTACGAAATCAATTTCTCCATCCCTTAGGCATCTTTGGCCAATTTCTAAAGAGAGTTTTGGTATTCTAAGAGGACAAATTCACTGCAGATTGTTTGAAGGGGATTTGGTTGATTTCTTGGCGAATGAAATCGGATGGATCAGGATCACCCATAGGCCCAAGAAAATAGATATTGGGGGAAACGGCTGATGGAATCAAGATTTCGTTCCTCATTTCCTAAATAAATTGGACAAAATAAGTTTGAGAAGAAAAGAAATACAAGGTAGCGGCTGATAATTGGAGAATGGAAACTTGGAGACATACCTCAGGGACGTGGTCGATGGTCGCCATCATGGTCAAAACTTAGTTTGAATCTGGCGAGGATCGCTTGGATGACGGCTTGTTAGAATAGATGGTTTGCTAGGGTTTGGGGCCTTGGCGATGATGGCGTCGACCGTTAAAGTTGGCTTGAGGAAGGAGAAAGCGAATAGGCCGAGTGGGTTGCAAAAGATACTGTTGGGATGTTATATAAAACTCAGGCTAAAAAGCTAGGAGTCGTGCGTATATCTCGGGATAGTACAGTTGCAACTTGGTAAACCAATGAACTGGAATTTTGGGATAAAATCATTCTATCCCAAAAATAGGGGGCATGTGTTTACACCAAAATTTGGGAGAAGAGCGCGGGAACTCGCAGGCTTCCAAGATTGTGCCAATCAAGGAGTCGATTGAGTAAAAATTGATATCTGTCGGGTCGAATGCGACACTGGGATCGGTTCTCTCTGAATGACATCAGCAGATAACGATGGCGAGATATGATTGGCATCAAGAAGATACATATCGGACTTTATAAAAGGAGAAAAATTAGAGTCCAAGTTATCTTAAAATAGGAATATTTTCTTCGTATCAAAGATTGCACTGAGTCGTACTCGAGTAGGATTCGTTTTTAGGTCCTGGGTATAAATATCAAACCCTGGCTATTGTAAAAGACACATAATCAATCAAATACAAGTTACTTACTTTTTTTGGCTCTAGGCACCCCTTAGGAGTTGGAGTAGAGTAGATCTCGGCGAGTTCTTCAGCAAGTATGGTTGCATCGATCTGGTCGACCTCCACTACTTGTCTGTAAGTACTGTCATGGCTTATACCTCTGTTCGTACGGCTGCATCGATCCGGTCGACCTCCACTGTGACTCTGGTATAAGTTAGTTATCGACTCTTGTCTAGTTTAAGTATGGCTACATCGATCTGGTCGACCACCACTGCTCGAACTAGATTAAGGTCAAGTTATTGGGTCTATCTAAGGGTGGCGTTCCTTCGGATAGATTCATTAAGTTACCGATATTACTTGTTGCTTCCATTATCTATTTAATTACAGCAATATCACTTCGCCCGATTGGGATTGATCTAGATCGGCCTTATATCTTTTTTTAACCCATCATTTGTTAATCTCAACTGATCTAATTTGCACTTTAACCGATGAGTTATGTTTTATCGGCTGTTTTACATCAATCTTGATCGTGCATAGCGTGCAGTTAAGGCATGTTTGATCTTGAGTAGATCTGTTGGCTAGCGAAAACTGTTCCATGGCCCGTTATCACGGTCTGTGTGATTCTGCCTCACACCCCACTGTTAGCACCATGGAGTGGGGGTCATTATTTGGTAGATCTGTCCCTGAGAGGATATGAGCTTAACTGTGCGCTATGCCTGAATCGACTGTTTTAGCCGATATCGAGCGCTTTCACGAACAGTTCGCATCACGAGATCGTTGAAGTAGTGAAGGGTCGAGATGGCGGACTAGAGGGGGGGTGAATAGTCTTTTCTAAAACTTAATCGCGTCGGCTAACTGATACAAATGCGGAATTTAAACTAACGGTCTAGCCAAGACTATACCCCTCAATGTATGTTCACTAGCACCTTGCAAAGATAACAATTATGCAACAAAGGTGCCGGGCTAGCTAGAGCTCTCCTAATCAATTCTAGGTGCAAGGTCACACAAACCTATGCCACTAGTACTTTATGCAATGAGGGATCTCCTACACATGCTAGTAAGCAAAAGCACAAAGCTAACTAAGCTCACTAGCAATGCTCAATAACAAGGCAACTAATGCCTAATTAGAGAGCGCAAATACTTAGCTACACAAACTAAGCAATGTGACTAACAAGGTTACTAAAACCAAATTAGCCACGCAAGGGAGCTACTTCTATGCTACACAAGCTAGAAGGTAATTAGCAAGCTACACAAGCTATCTAATTACAAGAGCAACTACACAAACTTAATATATATAAAAGTAATTGCAAGCTTGTGTAATGGGGATGCAAACCAACGGGAAGAACAAGGTAGACACGATGATTTTTCTCTCGAGGTTCACGTGTTTGCCAACACGCTAGTCCCCGTTGTGTCGACCGCTCACTTGGTGGTTCGGCGGCTAATTAGCATCACCCGCTAAGCCCGCACGCCGGGCGCCTCAAGAACCCACCCCTTAGTGAGGGTAGCTCAATGACACGCTTTACTAGAGTTGCTCTTCGCGGCTCCCGCGGGGCGAGCACAAGTACCCCTCACAAGCTCTTCTCCGGAGCTCCGCACAATCTTCTTGCGGGCTTCGACGGAGACCACCACCAAGCCGTCTAGGAGGTGGCAACCTCCAAGAGTAACAAGCACCACCGGCTTGCAACACGATCACCTAGTGCCACTCGATGCAACCTCACGATGCAATCGCACTAGAATCACTCTCTCACACTATCGGATGAACACTATCATGTATGTGTGAGATGGAGGGCTCCCAAGCACTACTACACAAGCCACCAAGGCTCTAGTGTGCTCAGCTGCCGGCCCAAGGCCGGCCAATGGCCTCTATTTATAACCCCATGGGCAAATAGAGCCGTTACCCCTTCACTGGGCAAAACTCGGGCCGACCGGACGCTCCGGTCCGATCGACCGGACGCTGGACCTCAGCGTCCGGTCACGCGATACTCGCCACGTGTCCCCTGCGTTCAACGGTCATCTTCCGATCCCAACGGTCATCTGCCGACCGAACGCAGCACTTTAACTGACCGGACGCTGGACCCTCAGCGTCCGGTCGTTTCCAGTAAGCTCCCGAGCATGACCGGACACGTCCGGTCAACTCGACCGGACACAGCCCAGCGTCCGGTGCTTAACCCTAAGCACTGTGCCGATCGACAGCCTGACCGGACGCACCACTTCAGCGTCCGGTCGTTTCGGACTCAGCGTCCGGTCACTGTTAAACAGTGAGACCGAATTCCTTTCTCCTCTATCTTCTTCACCCTTGGTCCAATGTGCTAACCACCAAGAGTTTGCATCCGGCATAATAGAAAATAGGCATTCCATTTTCTCGAAAGCGCCGAATCCCGCCTCGCAAGCTCGGCGGGAGGGAGAGAGGGACCCAAAACCCATCTCACCCCTGCAAACACCACCTCCTTTGTAAATGTGCCAACACCACCAAGTGTACACCATCATGTGTATGTGTGTTAGCATTTTCACAATCATTTCCCAAAGGATGTTAGCCACTCAACTTGCCACGCCACTCGATCCTAGCGACAATGCAAAGTTAGATCACTCGAGTGGCACTAGATGACCGATATGCAAACAAGTTTGCCCCTCTTGATAGTACGGCCATCTATCCTAAACCCGGTCATAAACTTCTCTAAACACCTATGACCGGTGAAATGAAATGCCCTAGGTTATACCTTTGCCTTGCGCATTCCATTCCATCTCCTTCAATGTCGATGCAACACATGCACCAACACGATCAACAATGATATGATCCACTTCATATCATCACGTGATCATATTGGTTCATCGATCTTGACTTCACTTGCTCTTCACCGTTGCCATCGTCCATCGGCGCCAAGTCTTGCTCAAGCTTCACCGCCACGCGGTCCATCACTCCAAAGCCTTCGACTTGCCCTTCACGCTTGCAACCGGTCCATCAAGCCAAGTCTTGTCTTGATCTTCTCCACCTTGATCACATGACTCAATGTCATGTCTCATGTGCATTTAAGCTCCTTCATCATCACATGTGTGAGCTTTGCAACATCTCCAAGCCATTTTCACCTTCATGGCATATGTTGCTCACACACATGTACCTATGGACTAATCACCTGTGTATCTCACATAAACACAATTAGTCCACCTAGGTTGTCACTCAATTACCAAAACCAACAAGGACCTTTCAAGTAGCGATAGGTTGAAAGATGTGTTAGCCCTATGATCTTATTATTGTATTACGGCCTGCATGATTCTACCTCATGCCCCACTGATATTAGTAATAAGTTAGGGTCATCGAGTCTATTGTTATTTCTACGACCTGCATGATTCTGCTTCATGCCCCACTGGTTATAGCGATAGATGAGATCTAATATGTTCACTATATTTATCTCTATTAAATGGTTGAATGATGATGAACTATTTCTTTCATAAAAAGGGGTTCGGTTACTTGCAGTCATTGGCTTAGCATGAACTAATTATTGTTAATATCTTATTGCTATTGACCAATATTTGTTTAAAGAATGATATCCATCCTGAACGATAACCGATTCTTCTTACACAACCCCATGAGCTTTAACCGATTTATTCTTATGAATATACTGGAATCGACTATTTAGTCGATCTCCTTTCATATCGGCTCTCAAAGTGGCACATTCGGGACTGTCTGGTAACACCGGCACGTTCCGCCCTTAATTACTGATAAACTTTCTCTCCATGTCAATTGTACGGTCAAATTGACTGCCACGTCTCGGGAGGAGTGCGTAGGATCGACCACCCTTGCGCTGAAGCTAGGCGGATCTCCAGCTCCATCGAGCAGACCCTTCCGGCTTGCTACGTGTGTCCTCGGCGCGGGACGAAAATTCCATGTCGACACATACCTTGGTGAGTCGTTTGTGCGAAGAAGAGAAGGGAGTGTTATAATAAGGTCCCAAGAGTTACTTTCAAACCCAGAGTAAATGTTAGAGGTTTAATTTGATCGAAACAGAATCTCATCAAATCTTTTCTCTACGTACTATAGTTTCTTAGAGCTTGTTTGGATCTCTACAACTAATACAATTAGATGCTAAAAATCAGTTGAGAACCTATTTGGATCCTTAGCTAATAAGTCCAGCTAATGTCTTATCTATCACCTAGCTAACAATTACTCCTAGTTAACACACTTAATGGTTAGCTAGATGGATCAAAGCAAGACCTTAATTGTTAGTCCCTTGGAATGCTAAATTACCAAAATTTCTCGTGGTTTTCGTAATTTAATCTAATTTTTGCTATAAAATTCGTAGTGATCATTGCATTAATTATGCTAAGCCTACAGTGACAAACTAGACCTGATCCCCACCAAATTTTGGCTGTATTTTTTTACGCGCTATATAAACAATTAACAGGCTCTCCTGACATTTACGATTCTGGTTGGTACTTTGGCGTGATCGCGCTGGCAGTTGGATGCCCGTATCTTGGTTTTTCTAGGCCCAGTTTACTTCCCAAAAATTTTACAAAATTTTTCATATTTCCCGTCACATCGAATCTTTAGACGCATGCATGAAGCATTAAATATAAATAAAAAATAAAACTAATTAAACAGTTTAGACGAAATTCACGAGACGAATCTTTTAAGCCTAATTAGACTATGATTGGACACTAATTGTCAAATAACAACGAAAACACTATAGTGCTCATTTTACAAAATTTTTTGCATCCAGGCCCTAGAGGGGAGATCCGCCTTTTGCAGACGCACATGGGCCGACACAAAACTAACCTGCAACCTGCACGCAGCAGCTAGCTAGCTCGATGGGTCCACCTACATGCGGCTTCTGTGTGCGGCTCTGAAGCGCTGAACCATCGGGAGTTGACGAGGACGAGGACCGGAGCAGCGCGAATATCCGCTGGCATCCGAGCGCCTGGTGGGCCTTGTGGTCGTCGCCGAAACAACGGGAGCTCGCTGCGGCGCACGGACGCGGTGGGCGTCCGCGTCTCCGATCTCTCGCGCGCGCACGCAACAGGAAACACAGCACGGCGTCGCGGAGCCGCACGGCACGGGTGACGTGGCGCGCGCGGGCGACGTCACGGCGCCCCGTGCAGGTGCAGGTGCAGAGCCCCTGGATCGGACTGGACGGGCCCGCCTGTCCCCTCGGCGCGGCTGCCCGAAGCGGGCAGCGGGTCCGCATGTGTCGCTGACCCGACCTGGTCGACGCGGCGATGCGCAGCAGCGAGCGCGACGCCCCGGCGCCCCCAGGCTGCCTGTCGCGATAGCTTCTCCTATTTGGCCTCGACGTGGGCCCGCTGCGTCCGTCGGGCCCCACGCGTCAGCGGCCGTGGTCCTACGTGTGCGCGATGGAACCGGGGCGCCCTCCTCGCGCGTGATTCTCGACGTCGGCGTGAGCGACAGCCTGTCGCCGTCCACTCTTGTGTACAGTACGCTGCCACTGACGTGTGGCCCGACGACCGACCGACTTGACCCCAGCTGCAGTGGATACTAGTGCTGGGCTGGGTGATAAGCCCAAGGTCTTATCGACGACTAATCGCATGCGGCGGACGGCGCATGCTTGCTTTTATTTTTCTGCTCTCGTACTCGTAAAGCCTCGATCTCCACCGACCCAGACGCAGCACCTCTCTCAGTGACACGTGGGGTCAACGCCTCCAGGGCCCGCATGTACGTCACCCGCCGTACCATTCGTCGAGCCATGGCATGCTGACCTGTGGCCTGGCCTTGTTTACTCGGGGAATCTCTGGCGGCGGGGAGCAGTTTGGTCCGACGCGGCGAGCGTGAGCCGGGCTGGTCGTCACGGGTGACGACCTTTCAGCCCCGCGCGCGCTGCATGCCACGGCGGCGACGGCGACGGCGGCCAATCCGGCGCCGGGACGAGACAACAGGCCACCGTGGGGCGTGCTCCCTTGCCGGCTGCGCGTCTCCACCATCCACGTCATTTTCGTGCTTGTTTAATGCACGCCGTCCAATGGGCGCGCGACGCCCCTTGGCGCGCCTGGTTCGGCCGCGCTCGCTGACGCCCCTTGGCGCATCTTGACTGTGCACGTTGATTGATTATTCCCTGCGCGGCTTCGAAGAGCCGCTGATTTCAGAATATTCACCTCTCCAGCTGGTCTCCTTTTTCCTCTTTGTCAAAGCTCAAACGGGGATATGGTTCAAGTCGTCTTGCAGACGTTACGTACAGCAACGTCGTCTGATGTCGCTCACAACAACGCGTAGCAAACCACTGTGGATCATGCTTACCTTTAGCTGTCCTCCTATTACTAGCTGCCTGCTGTTGATTCCATAATTTTCCTGGTACCTAATAACGACTACTACGACCTGCTATATATTTTTCGTTGTGGGTTTCGTTGGTACCGTAGTTTACGGACATTTTGATCGGGGTGGCCGGCCATATATAACAGTTGACATTCGACAGGCCATAATAAGCGGTTCTTCAGCAGAGTGATTTACAACAGGAAAAACAACAAGAACGGTTACATAGCTACATGTCGAGAATAGTTTCTTTAAACTTATTTTACTAGGCAAAATTGGAGTCTTTTGGTAGCTTAGCTTCTCCGAAATCAACGTACGATCGGTGAAAAACCCAGCTAATTAAGAGTGTGGAGAAGATACATGTTTCTAGGACAGTGAACTCTCTAGCTAGTCTCTACAACAACATAGATACCACACTTGTTTTCTAATCCTGTTGCAATCTACCTTAGTTTGAGTGAACATAGTATTATTTGTTATACAAACAAAGGTAGTAGTAATTGGCGGGAAATCGTTATCGCTCTCTACATATATGAAACCCATGAACATGCCTACCAACGTCGTGTCAATCTGAGATTACAATTAACCATGGGAAATATTGGTCCATATAATTAATATTTTTTGTGAGGAGGTTTATATAATACTTTGGTAATAATTGATCAACGCAAACTTAGTTATTCCACCGGCCGGTGCTTCCTATGAGTTTTACCGTCAAGTGCGATGGGCAAGGCATTGAATATACTCGTTCTAGATTCCTATAATAATATGATTAGTGCACCTGGTTGATTCCGTCAATTTTACTTTTTAAAACTAAATACTGTTGGATTCAATACGTGAAGCAAGGTGGAGATCCTTTTCCATTTCTTGTTCATGTTTACACCATCGATGACTTGTACTCGACAAACACTTGAGACTAAACAACAGGCATGCTTAGGCAAGAAAGTTGCAAGTTGCAATATTAATCTAAGACCCACCATTTGGATATATATAAACTGATAGCAGCGTATTAGGTGGAACATGACAGGGAAGAAAACAGGGGCGTCCGAAAGCTATCGCTAATTATACTAACTATAAACCATATGTGGCGTTGCGCCGCCGTATTGCGAATTAATGAATCCTCATAGCGTTTTTTGTTTTCCATTGTAAGTTTGTGATTCTTTTTTTATCGAAGCAACTTAAGCTTTGTGATTCTTAAATTGTGCTCCCTTTGTCCGAAAATACAGGTCGTGTCTTAGTTTTGTCCTAAGTCAAATATCTCTAGTTTTTTACTATATTTTTATTAAAAAAAATTAACATCTATGATACTAAATAGATGTGCTATCAAAATATTTTTGGTGGTATATTTAGAATTTTTTTATTTTTAACACTTTTTAAACTAATTTTAAATCTAACACTGTTTTTTTTCAACACTAACACTTTTGGCCGTGCCTATTGCCATGGCGTGGCGAAACGCCTGTGCCGCGCCATGTATTGTGGCGCGGCGGGAGGATGACGTGGCACTTCCACGCGCCATGGCCGCTGACGTGGTAGGAGCTGCCGCGCCGCCATGCATGGCGTGGCACTGCCGCGCCCCGGCCCACGGCGCGTCCCTTTGTCAGATGTGTTCTGCCTTGCCATAACGATGGTCTGTTCTCCATTTAATGTACATTTTTTCAAACTCTGTATCTTGCTTCTATGTCGTTGTACTTGTCCTATTAAATTTTATCTCTTGTTTCAATGCCGCTGCGTATACTGTATCCCATCTTATCGGTTTATCGTGACTTGACATAGCACTGCGTTGCTGACTCTAGTTTTGTAGCCCTGAACTATAGGCCATGCCACTTTGCTCTGTTATGTAAGACTGGTCATACCGTCTAATCGGAACCAACTTTTTGCAGTCTGAGATGACGTGCGTGTAGATGCTGCTGTCGGTGCTATAAACAACTACAAGTGCTGCCGCGGCGCATTGAAACGAATATGAAGCAAATAAATGAAGTCCGTGCGCAAGTTGACAAGTTGCCACATAACATTTTCACTGGGTCATGAGTCTGCAAGTTTCGGACGACAATATTTGTTCGACATAAGTTCGACATAACAAACTAAGTCCTAGGAGTGTAAGGATCCGTCAGACACCTATGTCACTTCGGATTTATAGGCAACACATTGGGAGTGTAGCCAATGTCGGTGTGGTCGCATTGCCGGTGCGTACGGCTCGTACCCTATAAGTATATGATATGCACGATTACTTATAATCTTTATGATCGTTAGTTCATGGAGCCTACGTATTTAAAGAAACTATCTTTGTTACTACCTGTGAGGCTCCTTGGGTACCAAGCGGGGCACCACCTAGCTGAGACATGCCGATCTCGTCCTGCGGCCAATCGTCCCACTGGTCGTGCTGTCTGCGAAAGCCCGGGGGGTCATCGTCGTCGTCATCATCGTTGTCGTCCTCGCTTGCAGGGTCCTTCCCAGCGCTATGATGTGGTGGTGTACGCACTGTGGAAGTGGCACCTATCACCGGCTGAGAAGAGCCGGCTGGTGTCCTCAAAGAGCCAGTAGACGTGCCACCCGACCGCGCGCGGGACTGCCGGTTCCACCCAAGGAGTGTCCATGCAGCTCAACTTCTGAGCTAGCTTCCTGCAGCTCCACTTCACCTTCTACATAAATAGACGTTAAAGTTAGTGCATTTCCCAAACACATATACACTAAAGAAACATTTTTAGAATGAAAAAGTTTATGTTTACCTCCACAAAAGCCTCGAAAACGACTGGCCCCAGCCCTCTAGACTCGTGAAGCTGAAACGCTGCTTCGTTGGACAACCTTGACAATTGTATCGCCTAGGTACAGAAACGCGGTTGGATAGTTTTAGTACACATACTTAATACCAAATGGATAACAAATTATACCATTCGAGTATCTTACCACGTATCTTTGAAGCGGGGTTCTCTGTAGTTGTGTGTCGTCCCTAGTGGCAACGTCGTACACATCTTCGATCATATCTTCCTCGTCGTCCTCGTCAATCGCCTCCTCAGTGTATGGGGGTTTGATATGTGTCCTTGTAGACCTGTGAAGCCACCGCAGGTACTCGTCGAAGGTGTGCTGGTCGTGTGGGGGATCCGCATCGACCGGCTGCCGGTCCCTGTTCTGCCACAACTGGATGTACCCGTTGTGTGTCATGCACCAATCCTTGGTCTTATACCTCTTCCTGCGGTCATACATGCAACAAAATAATTGTTAGTTGTACCATACACACCTCTGAATTGTAGCTTTGTTATTAATCGATAATGCACCTGTGCAATTCTTGGTTGGTGGAGTAAAGCGATGGTGGGTAGCCTGTCATTCTTCCAAACTACCTGCAAACCCTGATGGGCAAGTGAATCTCGACCACGTGGAAGAAAATAAGAGGGACATTGCAGCGATACTCGTCTGACTCATCCCTAGTGACAAGACTCAGATAGTACTCGAGCTCCGGAGCATCCCAAGGACACCAATGCAGCTGAACATTTTGTAATTGAGTTAGGTTGTGACATAGTGTACATCGAACAAGACACATGTATGATAGTAAAAAGAGCATAACCTGGTGCTGTGTTAGGACGTCGAGACCGTCCGTGTACTCCCTATACTTGCGCCTCGCATTCCCTCTAACTAACTCTGCTTGCGTCTAGATATACAGAGCTGTAGGAAGTGTATCTGTAGGAAGTGTATCCTGCCCGTTCCAATGTTGTATTGAACATGATAATGAATTAGCCACTAATAATTTAATCATATGTAACTGCCTCGAACAATATAGTGAACCGAAGTACTTACCGGTAAACCAGTAGCAAGGGGCTTCTCAACGGGCCATTGTTCCTAACACCAAACCTGGAGTAGGTAGGAGCAACCCCTAAGGTTCGCATACCCTAAGGTGCGATGGCAGGCAATGCATAGATGTCGATACGTCCATGCCAGGACTGCACTGCCCCAGCTGTACGCCGCTATGTTATCCCATGGCTAGCGTAGTATGTCAAGGAAGATCTAGCTGCTGGTGTTGCCCGAGACATCTAGGAAGAGGAAAGCACCAAGGAAGTGCCAGAGCCACACTCTAGCGAATATGTCGATCTGAGCCACATTAGCCTGTGGGTCCAAGTAATCAAAGTGCTCTGTGATCCACAACGACGAAACACCAAAACTTTTCCTAAAATTCACCAAAGAAAATGAGACCCGATGGCTATAGGAAAGCAACGCAAGTATTAAATAGGCTTGAATTGCTCACTTATTTTTCTTGGAAACCTCATCGTCCGGTGGAAGAAAGCTAGTGAACTGAGCCACCAGCTCCCTTCAGTGATCGTTGTCAACTATACCTATCACTGGAAGTCCCCCAACCGAAGGCCAAAGATAGCCTTCACGTCATGCATGGTCAAGGTCACCTCGCCGCAAGGTAGGTGGAACGTGTGGGTCTCAGGCCTTCACCTGTTATAAGAATAGAATGACTATTAGTTGCCTCAAATTTGTTATAAGAATGTTCACGTACAATGAAGGCACTCGCACCTGTCTACAGCTGCAGTAAGTAGTGCAGGGTCAAGGGGCGAAAGACCATAGTTGATAACACGGACAAGCTCGAGGAAGCCAGCACGCCATATGTATGGCGCGTAACGCTCATCCCACTGGTGCACCCTGGTGTGCGTGCGGGGCCTCAAAGGAGGCAAGGGTACCTCTGCGTCGGTGTCACTCAAAAAGTGTGCTCGGTTGAAAGCTCTAGTTTGGTTTTGGTTATTGATGAAACCCTACGTGCTAACCTAGTTTATCAAAGTGACTATGAGATAGGTAGCACTACTCCAAGTGATGAAGCAATGGCGAAGATCATGATGATGGTGATGGCATGGTGATGATCAAATGCTTGAACTTGGAAAAGAAGAAAGAGAAAAACAAAAGGCTCAAGGCAAAGGTATAAACCATAGGAGCCATTTTGTTTTGGTGATCAAGACACTTAGCGAGTGTGATCACATTTAGGATTGATAGCCGTACTATTAAGAGGGGTGAAACTCGTATCGGAATGCGGTTATCAAAGTGCCACTAGATGCTCTAACTCATTGCATATGCATTTAGGATCTAGTGGAGAACTAACACCCTTGAAAATGTTTGTGAAAAATATGCTAACACATGTGCACAAGGTGATACACTTGGTGGTTGGCACATTTGAGCAAGGGTGAAGAAGTTAGAGGTGAAATGGAGTTAGTCGCAAAGATGCTGGTGTCGGTCAAAGGACCGGACGCTGGGTCGCTCAGCGACCAGACGCTAAAGGGCTGCGTCCGGTCGTGTTGTCGGTCAGCACTGTAAGAAGTCACAGTGTAACTGGACGCTGGCAGGGTCCGGTCAAGCATGACCAGACGCGTTCGGTCGGCAAAAACACGTTTTGGACCCTTACTGTAAACGACCGGACGCTGAGGGTCCAGCGTCTGGTCAGCTTTGTCAGAGCGTCCGGTCAACATTCCGACCGTTGAGATTAAACGGTCACCATTGAACGCAGGAGACATGTGGCCGCCATCGGGCGATCGGACGCTGAGGAGCAGCGTCCAGTCAACATGACCTCTGGTTAGCCCGTGTTATGCCTAGTGAAGGGGTACAACGGCTCTATTTCGTGGGGGCTTCTATTTAAGCCCCATGGCTAGTTCAAGCTTACTCTCTTGGCCATTTGCATTGACATAGCAACCTTGTGAGCTTAGCCAAAGTCCTCCCACTCATCTCCATCATTGATCCATCATCTTTGTGAGATTGGGAGAGAATCCAAGTGCATTGCTTGAGTGATTGCATCTAGAGGCACTTGGTATTCGTGTTTTGCTACGGATTTTGCTTGTTGCTCTTGGTGGTTGCCACCACCTAGATGGCTTGGTGCAGTGGTAGAGGATTGGCACGAGTTGGTGATTGTTCGTGGCCATCTCCGGTGATTGTGAGGAGATTTGTACCTTCTCCGACGGAGCGCCGAAAGGTAACTCTGGTGGATTGCTCGTGTCATTGAGTTACCTCACTTGTGGGTAGGTTCTTACGGTGTCCAATTGTGTGGATGAGGTTTGTGCAACACCTCTTAGCCGCCGAACCACCAAGTGTTTGTCGACACAACGGGGACGTAGCGTGTTGGCAAGCACGTGAACCTCGGGAGAAAATCGGTTGTCTCTTGCCATTTGGTATTCTCCCGGTGATTGATTTAATATTGACATTGTGATTGGTTCACTCCTCTACACGGCGGTATAATCACCCTACTCACTCATTTATATTCTTGCAAACTAGTTGTGGCAAGCTCTTTAGTGTAATTAGAATTGAGAGCTTGCTTTATTATTTTAAGTTCATCTAGTGGAGCTCTTTAGAGTAGCAATATTGAGAGCTCTTAGTGAGTAGTAACTTTGCAAGTTATGTGCCTAGGAATCATTGCAACTAGAATTGTTAGATAGGTGGCTTGCAACCCTTGTAGAGCTAGAGCAAGTTTGCTTTTTGCTATTTGTGATACTAATCAAATTGCTCTAGTTGATTTGTAGATTTTTAAATAGGCTATTCACCCCCCCCCTCTAGCCATATTAGGACCTTTCAAGTGGTATCAGAGCCGTGGTCACCGTTTGATTGAAGGCTTAACAACCTCGGTGTCAAATTATAGCTTAAGTTGGGTTCAACCATGTGGGGGACAAACCACCGTTCTTTGATGGCACATGCTATGAATATTGGAAGAGAAAGATGAGGATGTATCTTGGTTCAATCAATGATCAAGTATGGGAAGTGACCGAGAATGACTATGCTATCATTGATCCCGATGATCCCACCAACCAAGATAAGATCAACAAGCAATGCAATACAATGGCTCTCAACACCATATACAATGCCATTGATTCCAAGGTGTTTGAGCAAATCAAGGATTGTGAAAGAGCAAATGAGGTGTGGAAGAGATTGGAGGAAACATATGAGGGTACACCGGCGGTGAAGAGTGCCAAATTGTATATCCTCAAGGATAAATTGACAAGCTTCAAGATGAAGGAAGATTAGAGCATTCCAGAGATGTTCCATCGTTTGCAAGTGATTGTCAATGATTTGAAGGCATTGAGAGAGAAGATCAAGGATGATGATGTCTCTCATCGGTTCTTAATGTGCCTACCTCCAAGATTTGAGATGTTGAGATTGCTCATCATAAGAGGAGGATTGAAAGAGATTACCCCCAACCAAGTACTAGGTGATGTCATGACCCAAGAGACATACCGTGTGGAAAGGGAGGGGGATGACAAGGAGGACAAGAAGGAAGAAGAGGACAAGAAGAAGAAGAGTGTAGCATTTAAGGCTAGCTCATCATCATCCAAGAACAAGGGCAAGTCAAAGAAAGAATCAAGTGATGATGATGATCTTAGTGACATTGATGATGAAGCCATGGCTCTATTTGTGCGCAAGATGGGCAAATTCATGAAGAAGAAGGGCTATGGTGCAACAAAGAGAAGAGATCACACCAAGAGCAAAGAGTATGTAAGAAGATGCTATAATTGCAAGAGCCCTGATCATGTTGTAGCAAATTGTCCCTACAATAGTGATAATGATGAAGATGAGAAGAAGAAGCACAAGAAAGATAAAAATGAAAAAAAGGAGAAGAAGGAGAAGAGAATGACCTTCCAAAAGAAGAAGGGTAGAGGCTATGTAGTCACTTGGGATAGTGATGGTTCCTCGGATGGTGATAGCTCTAGTGATGATGACAAGAAATCTATAAAGAGAGCACTAGCAAGTATCGCCATCAACAAGAAGCTCTTCATCTTCGACACTCCATCGACATGTCTCATGGCAAAGCCTACCAAGGTAAATTATGATGAGAGTGATGATGATGAATATGAAAGTGACTCTTGTAGGAATGATAATGATGATGATGAGGAGTACACCAAGGAGGAGCTCTTGGACATGTGTGAGCAAGTGCACGCTTGCAATAAGATGAAGAAAAATGAGTGCAAAGAATTGCGCAAGAAAGTAAAATTTCTTGAGCAATCCTTTGATGAGCTCAATGCCACTCATGAGAGGCTAATGGAAGCCCATGAGAAGCTTGGCAAAGCTCACTCTAAGCTTGAAAAGGCTCACTCCTCTCCCATTGAGCAAGTCAAAGTGGAGGAAGCCAAGAAGGAGCAAGTGATCATATCATGTGATGTGGGACTAACATGTGATCTTATTGATGAATCTAATTTTGTTGCTCCCACTAACACTTCTTGTAGTACTACCACTTCTACTTCACCTTTGAATGATGGTCTCACTTGTGAAACCTCACTAATGGTGGAAAATAAGACCCTCAAGAAGGAGGTGAATGAGCTCACTCGTGCCTTTGGCAATGCCTATGGTGGAGAAGTCCGCTTGCTAAAGTACTTGGGTAGCCAAAGGTTTTCTCTCAACAAAGAGGGATTAGGCTATACCCCAAGAAAGGCAAGGCGGCCTTTGTCACTCCCAAAGCTAGCTTTGTGAAGGGCAATGGTCGGTTTTGCAATAGATGCAAGCAAGTTGGGCATATAGAGCAATATTGCAAAATTAACAAGAACAAGCTACCTAATGTATCCTCAATCAAATTTGATTCTTGTTACATGCTTTTTAAGGGTGCAAATGGTGTAAAGGCTAAGTTCATTGGTACACCAATTATAGGCCCAAAGAAGAAGGCCATTTGGGTATCAAAGACCTTGGTAACTAACCTACAAGGACCCAAGCGAGTTTGGGTACCAAAAAAGAATTGATCTTCTTTTGTAGGTCAATTATAAAGCCAGAGGAAGGCATTAGGTGCTTGATAGTGGGTGCACACAACACATGACCGTTGATCTAAGAATGTTCAATTCAATCAATGAAAACAAGAGCAATGTGATTGATAGTATCACATTTGGTGATAATGGCAAAGGCAAGGTCAAAGAGCTTGGTAAGATTGCAATATCCAATGATTTGAGCATCTCCAATGTGCTATTAGTAGAGAGCTTGAACTTCAACCTATTATTGGTAGCTCAATTGTGTGATCTTGGTTTCAAGTGCATATTTGGTGTGGATGATGTAGAGATCATAAGTGTAGATGGCTCTAACTTGATATTCAAAGGATTTAGATATGAGAATCTATACTTAGTTGATTTCAATGCTAGAGAAGCTCAATTGTCAACATGTTTGATCACTAAGTCTAGCATGGGTTGGTTATGGCATAGAAGACTTGGTCATGTTGGAATGAAACAATTGAACAAGTTGATTAAGCATGACTTAGTTAGAGTCTTGAAAGATGTCACATTTGAGAAGGATAAGCTATGTAGTGCATGTCAAGCCGGAAAGCAAGTTAGTAACACACATCCTAAGAAGAGCATGATGAGCACATCCAAAGCATTTGAGTTGATGCACATGGACTTGTTTAGACCAACCACATACACTAGCATTGGAGGAAATAAATATGGATTTATGATTGTGGATGATTTCACTAGATACACATGGGTATTCTTTCTTGTTGACAAGAGTGATGTGTTTGCAACATTCAAATCATTTGTCAAGGGCATTCACAATGAGTTTGAAACAATCATCAAGAAAGTTAGAAATAACAATGGTAGTGAATTCAAGAACACTAGAATTGATGAGTTGTGTGATGAATTTGGAATTAGATATAAATTCTCGGCCAAGTACACTCCTCAATCAAATAGCTTAGTTGAAAGGAAGAATAGAACTTTGATTGATATGGCAAGATTAATGTTGAGTGAGTACAATGTGAGTCATTCATTTTGGGCCGAAGCAATCAACACGGCTTGCTACTATAGCAACCGACTTTATTGTCACCCCATGATGGAGAAAACACCTTATGAGCTATTGAATAGAAGAAAGCCCAACATAGCATACTTTTAGGTTTTTGGTTGTAAATGCTACATATTGAAGAAAGGCACTAGATTGAGCAAGTTTGAAAATAAATGTGATGAAGGTTTCTTGCTTGGTTACTCCACTGCTAGCAAGGCTTATAGAGTTTGGAATTTGGCTAGTGGTACTCTTGAGGAGGTTCATGATGTGGAGTTTGATGAAACAAATGGTTCCCAAGAGGAAGATGAGAATCTAGATGATGTGAAAGGCACTCAATTGGTCAAGGCAATGGGAAACATGCACATAGGTGAGTTAAGGCCTAGAGTGGAGATTGATGTTGAAGATGACAAGAATCAAGTGCTCTCTAACTCAAATGTGCAAGCTAGTGTTTCTCATGATCAAATCCAAGCAAGCACTAGTGATGGCAATGTGCAAGATCAACAAATGGCTAGTTCATTATCTCAACCAAGTGATAAATCAAATGCTAGCAATCAAGTGCAAGTGCTTCAACCAACCAATGTTGCAAGAGATCATCCATTGGACACTATCATTGGTGATATTTCAAGAGGTGTGCAAACAAGATCAAGATTGGCTTCATTTTGTGAGCATTTCTCATTTGTGTCATCCATTGAACCTAAGAAGATAGATGAAGCTTTGAAGGATGTTGATTGGGTCAATGCTATGCATGAAGAGCTAAACAACTTTACAAGAAACCAACTATTTTTGGACATCTACAAAATTTACTACAATTTATCAAAGTTCAGCTCAAAACTAAATTGAATAAGCCTTTACTAATTCACTGGAAATTGAAAAACTAAAATGTATCGCGCGGCCCACGAGCGAGCGGCTCGGCCCAACCTGGCGCAATGCGCGCGCGCACGCGCTGCACCGCGTGGCCCACGAGGGGGCATGGCCCAATCCGCGCGACGACGGCCCATGACGGGAAGGACCTGCGCGTGTTGGTCATCTTATGAAAACACCCTCAACCTTTTCGGTAATAACGCGAGTACTAAGAGCCCTATTCTGCCAGTCTACGATTACGCAAAATAGTCCCTAGAATAACCTATCTTCGAAACGACGATACCCCCGTGCTCCCGCGCACGTATCGGCGCAGCGGTGCTGGCACTGGGCAGTTACGCCGGCCACACCCGCCCTTCCCCGCCCTAACTACAGAACCGATACCTACCTAGGAGTGAACGTGAAGCGCTGGGCGAAGGAAGCACGATCTGGGACGCAGCAGCAAGGCCGGACCACGGTGGCGGAGATCCTGCAACCACGGCGGTGGCGTTCCGGTGAATTACAACAATGCCGAAGAAATTGGGGTAGCTAGTGAGCTCAAGGAACTCACCATGGAACCAATCGAGGTG
This sequence comes from Miscanthus floridulus, assembly GCF_019320115.1. NCBI lineage: Eukaryota > Viridiplantae > Streptophyta > Magnoliopsida > Poales > Poaceae > Miscanthus > Miscanthus floridulus. Next base: position 33,041,237 of record NC_089589.1, on the reverse strand, counting down.
GTGGTTTGACCGAAGACAGCTTGAGCCTAGCTGGCCACATGCGTACGGACGGTGCGGTGGCGCACGGTGGTGGCAAGGCTGCATCAGGGGAGGCTAAGCGACGGTAGCGATTCGGCAAAGGTGCGCAGGGTGATTAGCAGGTGGAGGCGAAGCTAGCGGTGCAAGGAATTGACACGAGCTGCACTGGATAGGGAGCTTGCCTTCGACGCAGACCAACACAGTCTTATTGACCCCGCGGAACGGCAGCTCCAAATTAGAACATGGTGCGGCGAGGCTCGCTGCAAGGTGGGGTTGGGTGGCTGGCTGGCTACTCAGCGGAGCCGAGGACGGGGTTAATTGGATTGAGGTGGCTCCACTACGGTGAATGTAGAGGAGTGGGTCCGGCGACCATGGCACCAAAGAAATAGGGAGGTAGGCATGGCGTGGCTCGTCACTGTCATGGTGCGACGTGGCTGTCAATTCGGTGTACAATCTCGTACGGCTATAGGGCGATGGGGAAACGGCCAACGTGCATAGGATGGTGGGCCGCACGGCCATAAACCGCAAGCCGACGACGGTGGCTCGGCCCTGCGCCATAGTGGCATGGTGTCGATCAGAGGAAGCTAGTAGCGTAGCGTCATCGAGCACCGACGTGACGGCAAGGCAGACGAGGCAAGGCGACGTGCGGGCAGTGCCAAAAGTGGCCACGTGCTCATGGCACCGCATAGGCGAGCGCGAGGTGGTAGGCAGACGCGACGGCAGTGGCAGAGCGCACGCAGGCGCCCTCGGACTAGCGGCCACGACCAGCAGCAGCGGGGTGTCACGATGCATGGAGTCAGCGACACGACGAAGCAGCGGCAGTGGGCTAGCCAGGGCAACGGGCCCGTGGCGACGGCGGTGGTTGCCAAGCGGTCGAGTCGCCGGGCGCGGCATGCATGTGCGTGTGCGTGTGCGTGCGTGGCGTGCCAAGGCGCAGCAACGGTGGCGCGGGCCGTAGCATGGAGCTAGTGGCAGGGCCGGCCAGCGCGGTGGCCCGCGGGCGGCGTGCACGTTGGGCAGCAGGTGCGGCGAGCGGACCAACGTGGCGTGCCGAGCCAAAGCAGAGGGTGACTGCGTCCAAACACAGCGACCGATGGTAACATGCCATGCACGGTTTTTAAAGCGGCTCAAAAATCCAACCCGATGATCCTGTAGCTAAACTAACTATTTAACGCTCGAGATGGTATATCAAACTATTAAAACAAACCCTAAAACCATGTTACTACTTAAACCGATTCTCGTATAAAAATTCCCAAACTTTGCTTCGTCGATCCATTTTCTGACTTAAGAAAGTGACTAAGTCATTGTTTGGATTCATGTCGACTTCGATTTCCAAGCTATCAAATAAGCTATCTAGCGAATCCCGTTCTCGACCGCGAGTATTTCATCGCCACCTACGAAGCTTGCACTACAAACTTTATTAAACTGCCGGGTATGTGTTCTATAGCATTTTCGTTCAATAAAAATTCGTCTTGAACTCTAAGCAATATAACGCGACATAAAATATAACATTCGTTTCACATTTTCGATAACGTTTCAAGTCACAGAAATTGATTTACACTCTATAATTCATGCATTATCATATAAACATGATGCAGATGTAGTGTTTAGCAAAAGATTGTACAGTGTAACACCAAGGGTGTGACACAAGATACATGTAGTACTTTCTCCTTAAAAAATCTTTGTATTAAATAAATTCCATGTGACCGCCAACTCGCCAAGGGTTTGATTGCCAATCTATTCTTGCATTGCGCTGTAGGAGCACTATTTAAATGAATGTTCTAGTTTTTTGGGGTGGAATTCAGGGGGGTGTTTAGTTCCCCAATTTTGCCAAAAGTTTTGGTGTTTTAGCCTATCTTTTTGCAAAATGGATCTAAACATCATGTACCCAAAACAACAAAAGTGGGGCTTCAAAAGTTTTGGCATTTGGGACCCAAGAGGCCCAAAACTTGTAAAAAACGCGCTTGGGGAGAGCCGGACGCCCACTACCCCTGCACCCACCCACCCCGCCGCTCGGACCCTATCCATTCCCCCGCAGTCACTCCCCACCGCTCTCTCCCTCCGCACGAACCCTAGCTCCGTTCGCCGCTCTCACTCTCACACGCCGCCTCAGCTGTCGCCGCTGCTCTCGCTCTGAGCCTCCACGGCCGACCAGATCCAGCTCCTCCTCCTTGGGCCCCAGATCCAACTCTTCCTATGCCGCCGCCCTGAGCCAGGTCCTCCTCCCCGGCCCCGCTGATGGATGGCTACAACATTGACGGCTACGACAACGACAACAGCAACGGGAACGGCGATGGCTACGGCGATGGCGGCCGCACTAGGGACTTCTTCTCCAAACCTAATCCGTTCTCCCCCACCGGTGGCTACAAGAACATCAACGACGCGGCTTATCTCTTTTCTGGCTCGAGCAGTGTCAATGCTCCCCGGGCGGGCATGGCGGCGCTCGACCTCAACTCCCATGGCCAAGAGTGGCCCAGAATGGCGGGCTATGAGGACCTCCTTCGCTTCGGTCCGCAAGGTGGAGGCACCAGTGGCGGCATGGGTCCCCCTCCTGTTCGCGTCCGTAGCGGCAGTCGTACTCTCGGCTTATGCGTGGCTCGTAGTGGCGGTGGAGGAGGTGCCACGGCCGCTCGCGCCATGTCATCATCCTCCGGTGGTGGCCGTGGACCTCCGTTGCCTCCTGTGATCGCCGGCATGCGCGCTTCGCCTGGATCTGCATCCGGCGCGCCTGCTAGATCTAGGAACCACGATGGACATCGACGACCCATGAGTACAGCTGTTGCGGAAGACAACTTCGACATCAACAACCCTTTGGATGCTGATGATGACGAGATCTTTCTGTACGCTGCATTCCTGGTAATTTTTCGAAACCCTGCACAGTTTGGTTTCAGTTTGATTGTTACCAGTCTTCATAATATATGTTTGTATTCTTGTTATGCATCGTTTAGGATAGAGTCGACAGGGAAAATTGGTCAGAAGAAAATATAGGCAAACTGTGTCAGATTTGGGTTGACCAAATCACTAATGGTAACTATGTGAATGGTGTCATGAACAAGTCAGGGATGAGGGAGGTCATAGCAAGGTACTATGTTGCAACAAATTTGGTTCATGATAGAACCCAGATTGGTAATAGGATTAGGCAATTGAAGGGATATTGGCAATTCATACAAAGACTGCGCAATGACACTAGCTTAGGCCGTAGATATGATGGAACTATTGATGCCACTGAAAAATGGTGGGAAGACAACACTAAGGTAATTGTCAATATCCCTGTTTCCTATTTATGTCTAGAAATCTCTTTCCTTGCTCACTAAAATAAGCTCTACAGGGCCACCCAGACTGGAAGAAATGCAAGAATGGGTGACCAGGTTACATCAATGAACTGGACCAAATGTTCCATGGTGTAGCTGTTGATGGCTCCACCTCATTTGTTCCTACAAGAAGTGTCACTGTGGATGAGGAAGCAGAGGAGGAGCCACCTGAGGACCTTGATGTGCAGACCCCAGTTAGCATCACTAGCAATAAGAGAGCAAGCAGCACAAGCACCACTGGCTCTAGTCCCAGCAAGAAGTCCAAGAGCCCAGCAGTTAGGAGCATGGACAGGTTCATGCTTGAGAATGCCAGGATTCAAGCAGAGAGGAATGTGATGTTACAGAGACATTTGGGAAACAAGCAGCAAGTTGCCTATCAGCTTGCCCAGCAGAAAGAGGCTGCCAGAGTAGAAAAGTTTATATATGTGTAGCAGTTGGCTAAAAAGTGTGGTGTAGATGAAGGAAACAAGCAGTTGTGGTATAAGGTATTCCAGATCACCAAAGATGATGACAACATGGAGTTCTTCATTGGAACATCTACGCCTCATTGAAGGCTGGGCTTCATTGAGAACTATGGGGTCAACAACTAGATCCTCTTTTCTTATCTATGTCTGTCATTTGAACAATTCATGTCTGTTATTGTACTTGAACTATGTTTGTTGTTGTACTTGAACTATGTTAGTTGAACTGTGACTGTTGGACAATTCATGTTATTTGAACTATGTCAGTTGAATAATTCATGTCATTTGCACTATGACTGTGATGTGAGCTTGTCATGCATGATCAATTTTTGTACTGCCATATATAACTGAGATTGTTATGCATTTATGTATCAGGATGCTAATGCAAGCGAGGGATGAGGACAATTATAATGGAGATAGTGATGAGGATATCTACAAAATGCTTCTTGACAGATCATGACAACGATTTGATCTATGGTATGTATCAGTATGCTATTCACATTGATAAATACTACAATAGGGCTAAGTGGAGGCAACCATTGCTAACTGGACTAGAATGGGTAGAGAGAAAGCTAGGAGATAGAAACAAGCTGCTACAACATGTTTAGAATGAGCCCTATTGTATTCCATCGACTTCATGATGTGCTGGTTGAGTCATATGGCCTAAAGTCTAGTACCAAGAGTACCTCTGTTGAAGCTTTAAGGAATGTTCCTTTGGATACTTGGAGCACCACAATCAGTTAGGCAAGCTGAGGATAGATTTGAGAGATCACTAGGAACAGTTCACAACTACTTTGAGAAAGTTTTGCAGTGTGTGGTTAAGCTAGCTTCAGACATCATTAAACCAGTAGACCCTGAGTTCAGAACAATTCATCCTAGGTTGACAAACCCTAGGTTCCATCCCTTCTTCAACAATTGTATAGGAGCAATAGATGGCACTCACATACCATGTGTGGTGCCAAGAGATAGGCTCGTTCAGCACATGTGCCGCAAGGGCATGACAACACAAAATGTGATGGCAGTTTGTGACTTTGACATGAGGTTCACATTTGTTCTTGCTGGATGACCTGGTTCAGTACATGACATGAGAGTGTTCAATGATGCTCTGACCAAGTATAGCCATGTCTTTCCACATGTCCACCCACAGGTAAACATCCTTGCTTGTGTTGCATTTGCAGCTTCTAGTTGAATTAGTTGAATCTTACAAAATTGATCCATTATGTAGGAAAATTTTACTTGGTGGACTCCGGCTACTCCAATCGACCGGGTTACCTTGCGCCCTACAAGGGAACCAAGTACCATCTTCCGGAGTATCGAGACGGTACGGAGCCACAAGGTAAAAAAGAGATCTTCAACTACGCACATTCATCTCTTAGAAATGTCATCGAGAGGTCGTTTGGAGTTTTGAAGATGAAGTGGAGGATTTTGTTGTAAATGCCAAGTTATGCATCTCATAAGCAAAGCCAAATAATTGTTGCATGCATGGCACTACATAACTTCGTTAGAATGAGTGGAATAGTGGATAGGGATTTTGATCGCCGTGACCGTGATGAGAACTATGTTCCACCTGAAGCATCCTGCTCTCAGCCACGTACTAGTCAAACACCGGCAAGGGATGAATCTGCGATGATGAATGCTTTCCGTGACTTGATTGCCCTTGGTTTGTTAAATAGATCATGACAATTCGAATGTGAGCTTGAAATGTAACATGTGTTTTGTTTTTTATAGTTGAGGACAATTGAATTGTGTACTTGATATATTCAATAATTGTGTAATAAAGTGTATTTTTTATGGATCCTTAACAATGCCGGGCATGGCATCAAAGTGAGCTACAGCAAGGGTGAGCAGCTCACCGAGCAACTCCGGCGACTAGCACAAGGGCACCGGCGTGGTGTCATGAACATGCATGGCTGTGCATGCAGTAATTAATGAAGCAAATCAACCATTAAATGAGGGACAAATCAGTCTTCTATTCATATGGTGCTAAAGTTTTGCTATAGATCTAAACACCTAAGTCTAAAGTTAGAATGCCAAAACTTTTGCACCAAAAGATTTGGTGCCAAAACTTTTGGCATGGCTGTTGCATCTAAACACCCCCTCAAATGTTCTAATTTACTAGTAAATTTAAAATGTGTCGACATGCATGATAGTTTAAGCTGTTTAAACTGCAGGCAGGCAGGCTAATAAAGCAAACAAACATTTGACTTGTGGCTGGAGGGAACAATAATTAGCTGCTGGCGAACATGGCACCAAATGAATGAAACAGAAGAATCAGCACGCACTTGTTCATTTCTTACATATATGTGGCGTAGTGGCGCCGCATGGCTACGCGATCGAGATCAACATCAGGGTTTTAATTTCTTACTTACGGGCTGGGCCAGCTGCTAGGATGAAAACGGATCGGATACGGACGGATATCATCGATATTACATTTGTTTTCATATTTTTGTTCGGATTCGGATTCGAATACGGATAATGTCAACTATGTCAGATAGGATACGATTGGATATCGACATCATAAATATGCGATTTAAGTATTCGGATATGGATACGGTATCGAATGTTGGATATCCGGACTCAGATACGGACAGATCTCAACACCTCTAAACGAATTCGGTTTCGAATACGGTCGGAAAATAACCGTAACGTTTTCATCCCTACGGCTGCTGAATTAGATCAGCTGCTACGCGTAATAAAATATACAGCTAGTATGTGCATCATCTGTATATATGTCAATGTGTATATATGTCAATGTCATTTCCTGGTGGGGCCTACCGGAGTAAGAATTAATGGAGTAGAGTAGTAGCTATATATAGCAGCCAAAAGGGCTCTGTCGTTTGCAGGAGTACATATCAGCCGCGCAAACTTTGACTGCATCCCAAAGGATTTCAACTGGCAAGGTGCAGCGAACCGTGGAAAATATCAACCTGCTGTACTCCTATAGGAGATAAAATGATGGGTTACATATATGAGCTTGTTCGCTGGTTGGTTTCTAGACTGATAAACTCAGCTAGTGTTGATTTGTTGAGAAAGAAAAACATTGTACTATGACTGATAAACTCTGATTGAAATCAAGAAACGAATAGGCTGATGGTTGAGGTACTGCCGCATGCCATATGGGCGTGTTATTGGTAATCCACCTACTTTACTTGAAAAACCAGATCACTAATTGCGTATGAGGTGCTGATAGAATCTTCTGGAATCTATATATATGTAATGCCATATGGGTGTGTTGTTTGGTTCAAATGTATATATGATGTGGCAGAGATGGACAAACATTAGTCTGTCCATGTCACAAATGTTGTATTTTTTTTTGTCTCAAGTCAAACATTTATATCTTTGGCCATCATTTCCTATGAATTTAGGGCAATGCTATGGATACATTTTTACTTCTTAAGAGGCAATATCTCAAATAAATCTAGGCCCTTAATTTTTTAAATTTGTAGATTTTTAAATTAATTAGCGAATTAAATTAATTAATTTAGAAAAAGAAAAAAATATTACTGAATCCTCAAATCACGGGGACAGAAGCCGTGGGTGCCACTTCCTTTTCTATGGTCCGTGAATAATTGCGAGAACAAAAAACATGCAGCCGCCCGCAACGCCTCGGATATATTAAATTTAGAAAATATTTTGATAAACATATGTTTCAATGACCTTTTATTTACATATACTTTAAATCTCTACCCACACAATTACTTTAAATCTCTATGAACGATTGTATTAAAGTGGTTAAATAGTATACAAAAGTCGATTGAGAAACAAGTCATGCAACTAATAAACCATTAAACAAGTCATATAATGAACAATTATATGTCACGTCACATGCAAATGATGTACACTTCACGATGGTACATATGCAAATCACGTCCATGCCAACTCAGATGTATTAAGTCTATGTAAAATTACTCAAAATATATCAATTCCAAAGCTTGCAAAATAAAAAAAGATTTATCATATCCACCTGATCAAGCATGCATGTCAAATGTAGGGAAAAGATTTTTTATATCTAAATCTTTCCTAATTTATCCTACTTTACGAAATAAAAATTAAATAAATATATATTTCACCTATTACCCCCTCAGAGGTAATATGTGACCATAACAGTCACATCATACAGGTGAGTAACATGCAAATTCTCATGGAATCTAAAAACGAAATCTTATGATTTTAAACTATATAGATTTCTGGAAATTGATAGTCAAAGGCAATAGAAATGTTTGGCTTTATTTGGAGAAAACTAAAACACCATTATTTCTAAAACGGTTGGAAGTATGAAAAAAAGACATAATGTTTGGCTTTGGAGAAAACTAAAACACCATTATTTCTAAAACAGTTGGAAGTGTGAAAAAAAGGCATGTGCATGCCGCCGCAGCCTGCAAACCCATTTGCCTATTAATTTTGATACTTCAAAGACAATTGGCAAGTATATATATATACTCCAATAATGTTAATCGGAGTTTGGTGCCTAAGCTTGTTATTATCCTAACTAGATTGGTCCCGGTCGGTATTAGATATATAATAAAACAGTAGCTACAACTATATAAACTAGTTTAAGTAAAACTAGTGTGAATATACTCCTAGTAATAACAATTAGCAGCACCAATACATTAATTCAAATGCTTGCTTTTTCTTAAAAAGTAATTTCTTTATTATTTGCCTCGAGAGGTGGCTGACGTACGACCTTATACATGCTGAAGGTAGCTTGTGTCCAAGTAGGAACTGAAAGTAATGCTACTTTTTTTGCTTGTAAACCCGAGATGAACCACTCAAATGTGCGGCCATGCGTCAGTGCTCTAGAACTTGTTAATCGCATTATTGACTGTTTACTTTTTCGATTAGATGACACTAGCCTTTATTGTTTCCTAAACCCAGCTCCAATAGTGCCACCATCAGCCTGCTATATATGGAGATTCTTTATGAACATATATAGTTCTTCAGTTGGTGGAGTTGATTGTATCATGAATCATAATCCACTTTGGGATGGTGGAATCCGTTGTCACCGGGCCAGCCTCTTCTTCCGCTTTCGTTAGCAAAAGGAATTAACAATGTCGCAACTTGCAAACTGTGTCTCCCTTTTTATCTGATTATTAATTCACTGTTAAGGAAGCCTAAAACTCGAATCGATCTCTCACAGTTTAAACTAATGTATTCTGGCTGTTTCGTTGCTCAATAAATCGCTGTGTTAAGTACTGTATTTGATGAATACTAAATTGATTTGGCCTCACGAGATTTGAAGCCCAGTTGCTGGTTTCATTCTGTTATTTGTGCCAAATGATGTTATGTTTGTTAGTAATAAACAGCAACACTGAAGCAACAATACATGCTGTGACCCACAAACCTGCAGCAACGATCGATCGAGGAACAAACAACAAATGGGTGTATTCTGGCATTGCATATACATATACTCCCCCACAAACACTAACAATAATAAGTTTTAAAAAAGCACAATAATTGATGTATTGTAGTACTAACCTCTCTGCATCAAGCAAGGACCGCTCCACAACTATACATTAACTAACTAAAACCGGCGCCTACTATATATCTTGGGTCGGACTGTCGGTAAACCAATGCAATAGCTGGAGCTTGCGCAGGGAACCCAGTTTCCCCAGCTTTGCCAATACTCTACGCCACTGCGTGCGTGTCTCGACGCCGATTGGCGATGGGGCTCCCCACCACACTGGCACACTCTCTCTTGTTTTAGGGTCTGTTTGGTTCATCTAGTAGCTCTTAAATTTAGTAGCTTTTAGTCTTTTTAGTAATTTTTTTGTCAAACACTATGACTAAATATGACTAAAAAGACTTTAGTCCTCTCTAATAACTCTGGAGTTAGTAAAAGTGACTAAACTATTTAATAGCTTCTAAAGTTTAGCAGCCCAACCCAAACATGCCCTTAGTTTTACCGAGCAATGCAAGTTGGTATAGAGATATCCGTTTCTCAAACCTAACTGAGCCCGGCTGCTATAAACAAGTGTGTGTGTGACTCGAGAGTCGATCCTGAATCGGAGTGCACTCGCGGGGGCTGGAATCCGTCCCCGCGGAATCTTGGCGGCCAAGGCAGAGATCTTATTAGGCAAAAGCGATGGCGATTCGTGACGATAATAATAATAAAAAATCGGCGAATCACAGTGGGCGCGCACCAGAAGGGGTAGGCGCGTGGGTGGGTGGAGATCAGGTTGGGACGGCCATCGCGCGCGGCGACGGGCCGCTGCGAGCCTGGAGCCAACGAGGCGCGTCGTCAGAGGGGGTAGGCGGCAGGCGGCGGTTGGGACTGGGGGGCTGCGGCCTCGGCCGCCGCGTAACGCTGTGGTCCAAGCTTTGATACTGGGACTTGGGAGTTCGCTCGATCGGCTCCGGACGGGATCGCGGCCAGGTGCGTCGAGTCCAGTGGGATCGGTCGCGAGGCAAGCGCAGGGAGGTTTCTGGGAAGCTGTCCGGTGTTTCGGCTTCAGTGTCAGTGATAGGGACATGGGCTACTATTAGTAATACGTAAGAGCAAGGCTAATAATATAGCTGACTTGTTGGCTGTAAGGTTCTTTGCAGTCTTCTCTCAGCCCACTTATATAGTAGTTAGCTCTTTACAGTTAATATATGGCCCACTTATCTCTCTCACAGACTTTCTTTGTTCTTGTGCCCAAGCCGGTTGTAAGCTTACAGCCCGCTTCTCCTCTCTCTCCTCCCCTCTCTCCTCCACCCCAGCATTTAGTCGGCTTACCGTCTGCTATTATACTTGCTCTAATGGGTTTTGGACTTGGGTCTGTGTGCTTGTTACTGGTTGGGCTCGGTCCGTGTATGAAATAGTATATCTACCTTTGTCTATGGAGAGAGAGGGATATGAAGAATATTGTAATCTGTTCTAGCTACTCCTCTTCTATTCATCTTCTTCCTCCCAATTCCCCTTCCTTCTTTGCTATTCTGGATGAATTGCTAGCGTCTGGATGCTCGCATCTGCTGCGCTGGCCTGCGACCCATGCTGCTGCGCCCGCACGCATGCCTGCGCTAGCTTCATGTGGGGGCCCGCGCCGCACCTTTTCCCACGTCTGCGCGCGCCCACGCGGGGGCCGCGTCTCGATCTGCACCTGCTTTGATTTCCGCGCTTGCCGTTCACGCCCCTCCACTTCCACGCGCATGCACGCGGGCCCAGCAGTTGCGGCAGTGGGTCCCACTACAACATGTGCAACACTGGATCTAGTTTTGCAACATCTAGATGAAATACTTTGCAACATATGTCCGAAACAGTTGAAACAATTGCAACATACGTCTAAAACACCAGAAAAACACATTTGTAGCCATTGCAAAACATATGCAGCATCTAGATAAAACACTTCCAACATACGTATAAAACACCTAAAATACTTGAAACATACGCTTGCAACATGAATGTTTATGCAACATCTTAATCTACTTTTGCAACATCCAGATGAAACACTTGCAACATATGTCTGAAACAGATGAAACATTTGGAAAATACACTTGCAAACACCAATGTAACATGCGCAACATCCCGATCTACTTTTGCAACATTGATACAAAACACTTGCAACATACCGCTAAAACATTTGAAATAATTTAATAAGACGCTGGCAACATGCAGTTTCAGCGCAACATCTCCATGCTAGTTGGGAGAATGGATCCTCGTCGGCATGTGGAGTTCTATCTTGGCCATCGCGGGCTGCACGCGAGCAAGTTTTGCCCCGGCCACGGTGAACTGGGTAGGTGGGCGTGAGATGTGTGTTGGCGGGCTCCGCCCGAGCTGCCGTGAGCTGCACGTGGGTGAGCTCCACACCCGGCCGCAGCGAGCTGGGCAGGCGAAGGCGGAGGTCCTTCTAGCCGCCGACCAGGCATCCGGCCCCTCATGGTGGAGGCGGCGGTGGTCTCCCTCACCACTGGTGGGTGGCGCAGCGCGATCGATGGACCTCGTGCGTACGCGGCTAGCGGCGGCGCTCGACGCTCATGCGTATGTGGATGCGGGGGCTGGCATAGCTCATGCGTACGCGCCCAAAGGGTGGGTAGTGTGGTGGAGCCGATGTAAATAGGGAAGATAAGATGTTGCTCTCTTTTCTTTTCTTTTTATTTTTTGGAGAAACCATGTATGCCAATAAGAGAGGAGGCCTGTGGGCTGGTCTGCAGCCTAGCCAGCCGCGTCCGGACTAACCGACACGGGACGGACGCAAGTGGTGGGGGCATTAGCGGGAAAAAAAGCATAAGAACAAGAGAGTCCAAGTCGTATAGTTTTTTTTTGGTTGGAGTGCAAGAAAACAGCGATCGACTAATCCACTCCATGTGTGAATCGCATATACTCCGTATATATAGGCCCCGTTCACGTGCCCTTAAACCTGGCTTGATCCGCTTTTTTTTTTCATCCGGAACAGTGTTTTCCTCTCACAGATTCCTCCCAGCGAACGGGGCCATATATTTTTTTGCGAGGAGCATATACTCCGTATATGATTTACAGCTTTTACTAGTTTGTGTTAGGCGAAACCATTTACGCAATTTTTTTTTTGCGAGACCCAGACGCAGACGCTTCCATACAGGAGCGCACACTCACCCTATTAACGCACGCACGCACACTCTACTTCTATGAGCATCTCCGAAGAACTGAGATGGACCGATAAATCTCAAGATTGATGAAGTTAACAAAGGCGCCTCGCTGTCGACGGACACGTCGCCTATCACTGAAAGAATAGCGCCGTTAAGTCATGAAATAAATCTAGGTAAATACGAGCACCCAGTATATGCTATTGATGAAAAACATGTAAGCATATGTAAAAACTTCTTCATGCATCCCATAAAACAAAACCTTGTAGGATTCAACAAAGGAAGACATTCGTTCATCAACGTTTAGCATTCCATGGAAATACTGTCTAGTATCATTTGACACTGTTCATTAGTGCTCTTGAGGGGTACATATAAACTACCGCCGTAAAGCTTTTCCCGGGGGGCCAGTTTCGATTTTCAGAGGCGGGCTCCATCACAGCGTCTGTGTTAATCATTTGTTGGGAGGCGGTCTCTGTGTTAATCATTTGTTGGGAGGCGGTCAGGGGGCGTCGAACAACTGTTGTGGACGAGAAGCAAATAGAAACAGAGTTCGGTAAGTAGTAGTGTGGTCATCGATTTGCAGTACCCAGAAACAATAAAAAAGTACTCCTACTCTCTTTTTCTATGATGTTGCATCGCCTGGCCTTGCATGCATTGCCGAGAAAATATTTGAATCCCCTCGGTTCCACGCAAGTTTGGAGTCTGATCTTGCGTCTGACAGCTAGCAGTCGGTGTCCACAATAATGTGTTGTGTTCGATTTCTTCTGCCATGGTTCGATTTCAACTCAACAACATTGGAGCTGCTGTCATATGCCCCCTGCGAAAATCGAATAAAAAAAAGAGCAAGCCCACCGTTGAGCCCACTACCAGGCCTACTGACAAGCCCGCTCGCACGCGCCAGCCGCCTGGATCCGCCACTACCGCCATCGTGTGGGCCCGGCCATGCACTGACCAGCAGGTTTGTACCCTCATTTTTCTCGAATCCTGTAGTTTTGAACACTATGATTCAAATGCACTCAACAATTTGCTGCTTTGTTGTTCAGTCTTGTAGTTTGGCTGAAACCACAAGCTACTGGCCTGCTCCTGCAGCATTTAAATAAACCTTGTTAGAGGTAGCTGCTGGATGATCTGTTTGTTTCATGTACATATGCTGGCAAAAAAAAGGAAAAAAGTATTTATCTTTGTTAGTTAATCTTTGTTAGCTGTCATCTATATATCTGTTGTATTTGGGATGCTTTAGTTTTTCCAATAATGGACAGCATGATTATTCTTGGTATCTGCCTGCCGCATGCCTTTTGTGCGTCCCACGATTTTGAAACACCATGCCTTGTGATGCCATTTTTGGATGAACTATAACTTATGTAATCACTGCATACCCTGTTTGCCGTGCACGATGGACAGGAGTCTTGTTGGCCCTGGAGGCTAAAAAATATTTTGGGCAAGAGAAAAGTAAATTGTTGGTCTGCCTGAATGATATTCTGAGCTATTTTTGAACTCTTGATGACATATATGTTACACCACATCTACACAAAGTAGAGTTTAGAACACATCCTGCTTTCCAATTTTTTGAAAGAATTATTATCTTGCTGGACTGTTGATAATTGTGTGGTTCTGTAGTAGTGTATTGTGTTGTTTGGTTGTTTACTCCTTGATTGATTCTGATTTGCTGATGCGATGCAAGTTTCTACTACTACCTGAACTTGTCATAAGCTATCAAGTTGTCATTTTACTGCTGCATAAAGTGGATAGTGCCTATATTTATATTTTTGGAATCTCTATATTTATCTTGCTACATTTCTGAAGTAAAGAAAATGATGGGTGAAATTAACTAGAAGCTAAACTGGAGAACTGAACTAACCTTATGTTAAGTTACTACTCTGATCATCTCAGCGTTATGTTATTCTGAAACAAGCTCCTGTGCTTTTCTAATCTAAGCCCTTAATTGTATCTGAAGGAATATGTTGATATGAGGTCGGCCACCTGCTTATCTTTAGCATTGGTATGACGGGTTACTTTGAGGACTTTGACCAGTTGATGTCCTCATAAATCCTTCTGATTGTCTAGAAGAAATGGCAGATTTGTGTCGATTCATTAAATTGAATTTTTGTATTGTGTAGCAGTAGTACTAGTCTGCCGTGTAGCTACTGTTTTGATCTGTTAGCAGAGTAGTAGCAGTTATTGATTCACTCTGCTCATGTTGCAACATATCATTGAAAATGGTTGCTTTATTGATTCACGTAATCTTGTGGTACTACAGGTTATTGCTGCATGTGATCACTGCGCTCAGGTCATCCAATCACTACGCTCAAGTCATCCAATCACTATGCAAGTCATCCAGCAGAAGACCGGATCTCTGTCCTACTTTTCTGATATGGGATTTTTTATTTTGATGAAATTGTATTGCCTGGAATTTATATTTGGAAATGAAATCGGGTGTTTTGAATTTGCAACTGAATGTCCCGTCATGTTTGCTCAATAATAACTTTGTGTGGTCTCAGCCAAACAGCCCATAAAAATGTGGCCTGGCCCAAAAAAGATTTAACGACCTGTGTGGACTGGTCCAAAAAAACGTGTGCATGCTAGCCCAATAAAATTTATGTGGGCTAAAACCAGTCCAAAAAAATGTGTGCGTGCTAGCCCAATAAAATTTATGTGGGCTAAAATCAATACAACTAAGAAATGGGCCAAAAAAAACTTTTAAACATGAAATGGGTCAGGCTAAAAATGATCGACTCCAATGGGCTTGGCCCATTAGAAGCCTGCTTGCTATGTGGGTTTAAACAGGCTGAATTTAATTTTATGACGTTTGTAGACTTTGCCACCTCAGCGCCACGTCAACGAGTCATCCTACGTGGCATCTGTTTATGTGGTGAGGTCCATGAAACCTATGATATTAAATCAGAAGTCATAAATGTTTGTGACAATCGAAATCAATGTCATAATGTTATGACTTTAACACATAAACGTCATAAGTTTGTCATTAAATACGCTCATCTTTTGACATTCCACTTTTTGTCAACTTGGTGTCACAAATGACAACCTATGACTTATTTTCCAGGTATTATGACGAATATCAAATGTCAAAAGATGACATATTTCTTGTAGTGCCAGCCACCGTCGCGTGGGCCCCGCCAGCTGCCCTAGATCCGCATCCTAGGCGTTGTCTCATGCATCGGCCGCGAGGGGGGGGGGGGCTGGATCTCTGCCACCGAGGCGTGAATCCATCGCCGAGGCACGGTCGTCTGCATCTGCCGCCAGGGGCACGGCCCCCGGATCCACCACAGGGGACACGACCCCATAGATCCGGTGTCAGGGCGTGGCTACCTGCATGCGTCACAGGGGCACAGCCCCAGGATCCGCCTTTAGGTGTGCGGACCCACCGTCGAGCGCACAGCCCCCAACATCCTCTACTGGAGGAGTGGCCCCTAGATCCACCACTGCTCGATCCGCGCAGAGACGAGAGAGAGAGAGAGAAAGGGAGAGGTGGTTGTAGAGAGAGAAACGAGAGATGAGACTGTAGCTCCAAACCCCAAGTGTGTGTATATACATGCCGACACGTTAATATATTTTTTGAGACGGGCAAATTTTGACCGCCTCCGTATCGATTCGTGAGACGGTGCCACCTCCGTAAATAAAACGACCGTCTCCAAAAATCCGCAAGTATTTCAGGAGACACCTACATTTTGTGATCGCCTCCGTTAATGAGATGGCCTGTCTCCTAAAAATCAATTTTGTAGTAGTGATAAGTTCTTTGCTTCATCACTAATGTATGTCCTAGGAATCAAGATCCAACCATTTAATACTTTAAGTCATCATTTAGGGTCTAAATGACACGGATAACCTTCGTTTACCGTTTAAATATTGTCGAGATAGACTAAACGACTGTTTAGACGAATATCTCTATAAACTGATAAAGGTGTTTCCATGGTAATAATAGAAGTGGAGATAGGTGGCGACGGCAGTGAGCAGCCCCGCCTTAGGCACCGTGAATGACCAAAGCCGTAGCTAGCAGGGCAATCACACGGCAAAGCGGCTCTACATGCATACTAGTATGCATTATCTATGAATTATATATTATCTGCTAGTGGATCCAAACCGTGCATAAGTTTCTTCCAAACGGTGTTACGTACTATTATATATACACTTCCTCCTGCCAAGAAAAGGATGCAATTCTAGCTACTATAATACCGAGTAAAAGTATATTAATAAGTTTGATCAAAAGTATGAATATTTATAATACCAAATAAATATTATTGGATTCTTCATTCAATGTATTTTAATGTATACCTATTTGGTGTCATAAGTATTGATACTTCTTTCTATAATTTTGTCACACTTTAGATAATTTGATTTGACTATAAGGGGGGAGAGAGAGAGAGAGAGCATGCACGCTAGAATTGTGTTATTTTCAAGATAGAGGTAGTATGACTAGACAGTGCCTGTGAACAGTTAACATATTTTTGATGAAGATGGAGGAATTTGGTGTGAAGCTAGAACATTTTTCTTTGACCCAAAAACAATTTTCTCATGACCTAAAACATATTTATCCTAAACCTCGAATAAACTTATAATTTGTTATGATTTTACGTAAATAATCTTGTTCTCCTCCTCTATATATAATTTGTTTCTGACTTTTTAAAGCATATGGATAGAATATTTAGCACATGAATCTGAGTATATTTTTTTGTTTAGAACAGTTTTTCTTTGTGAAAAATATAATATCATATTTTAATTTCTCTTTTTATTTGCAACTTTCGAGGCCCAACTGACTATTTATGCAAGTGTGGGCTACTTGTTTCACGGGTGGCTCATTCACTTGCATATATGGGCCTGCATGCAGAGCGACTTGGGCCCGAACCCGATAACGCGCTGTAGCCTGGGAGACTGGGACACGGCAACATCCCTGATCGGAAAGCCGGAAACTACGCAGAGCGTGAGCGTCGGCTCCTTCGAGCGTGGGCGGCGCGCACGAAGGAACTGGACCGTGGGCTGTCCTTTGACCATGCGATACGAAGGCCCAAGACAGATAAAAGAAAAATCGATCCAGGCCTGTAACGAGCTGCATATATATAAAAGAAAAAAAATATAAAAGAAATATTTAGTAGAGAGAGACTGGCTTCTTCCACATCTTCCTCAGCGATATCGTCGACGAAACATATGGGAGTTTAGTGGAATCTAAAACCCATAATCATTAGTGATCCATGGACCTATGAGCAATGTGTCTTAAGTGAACAATATGGTCTAGTTGAATAGCTTGATTAAATTTTTCAGGCTTTGAACTGCCAATGGAGTATCAAACAAAGTATTACTTTCAGCCTTATGATACAGGTTCCAATCCTTGCTCATACCATGAATTTATTCTAAACTGATGCTTTGACTTATTATATAAATATCACAAATGACCACACACCTTTGAGCACTTATCTTGTTGAGGTTGAATTTGTCACCTGTATATCTCATCAACATAATTCAAAAACTTGGGTTCACATTCCCATGAATGAGTCATGCATTACCAATCAAACATACAAGTTATAGTGGTAGAACATGAACTAAAAAAACTTTAATTTTCAATAAATGTTCTAATTTATGTCTAAATGCACTATCTAGATCTAGTTAGCTATGAAATGCATATGCACAACCAATTTTACCTTTGCTTTGGTCGGAGGAGAGGCTAGTCATATATCAGTGCAATCAACTCATGTTGGACAAGTCTAGAATGTTCAATTCATTTTTTAGCTTGCAAAACCTTGCTTAATTAAGTGGCTTGGCCAATGTCGGCTAGTCAATCTTTAGTGCCCATGCTCTCAATCTTGATACCCCCTTTTGCTTGATGATCTCTTATGAAGTGATGGTAGATATCAATGTGCTTGGTTATTGAATGTTGTACTGGTTTGGTGGAAATCTTTATGACACTTTCATTATCACATAGCAATGTCACTTCATCAAATTTGATTCCATAATCGAACAAAGTTGCTCTCATCCATAGCAACTGTGCGCACAACTTCCCGCAGATATGTACTCTACCTCGGTCGTTGATAGTGCAATTGAGTTTTGTTTCTTTGAGGACCATGCCACAAGTGATCTTCGAAGTAGTTGACACATGCCTGATGTGCTCTTTCTATCCATGTTGCATCCCGCATAATCTGAGTTTAAGTACCCAACTAACTCAAATGTGTTGGGGTACCACAAACCAACACTTAGTGTATGCTTCAAATACCCAATATCATTTTCACCGCGGTAAAGTGACTCGCTTTTGGCGAGGCTTGAAATATTGCACACATGCATACACTAAACATCACATCTAATCTTGAAGCGATAAAATAGAGTAGACTTTCAATTATAGACTGATACACCTTTTAATTTGATCAATCGGTTCACCACTAGCATCCATATCCAAATGACCATTTTGTGCCCATTGTTATTCTAAACTTCTAATTGGTTTTGCATCCTTCATTCCAATCTTTTTGAGCATGTCCTTAACTCACAAAGGTTCCATTTTTCATTTACTTGATTTGAATACTAAGGAATTAACTCAACTCTCTCCAATTGTAGACATCTCAAACTCTTGAGCCACCATCCTTTCGAACTCCTAACAAAATTATTGATTTGTTGAACCAAAGATAATGTCATCCACGTATGCTTGGTAGTTGGCACGCAAATAAATCCTTTCTAATATTATGAATTAGTTTTTCATCTATGTGTCACATGTGCATTGTTATTTATTCCTTATAGATAATTTTTATTGAATATATATGTGTGTACCACACCACACCTGCTTGCCCATGACGTGACAGTTTTGATCTTACATTTGGCAACTTGTTTGGGAAAATTTGGCCACACTAGTAACAAAGAACGAATAAATCATAAATGGAGGCGAAAAGTAAATATGATGTCTGATTGCCTACATGGGCCCAGTGGCATGTAACAACACGCAACACGACACGAATATATCCCCATTGCACAAGCCCCCCCCCCCCCCCCCCCCCCGAATTTTGTGTCCTCCCGCAAAAAAGCCACCATCACATTGATCCTCCGCCTTAGCGAAACCCTAGGCTTCTCAAAGCTTCACGAGCATCGAGTGTTGGCCACAGGCTTTCGAGAGATCAAGGATACCTCGTCTGCCTCCTTTGCGCTTGCCTCGTCAGTCGTCTCCATGGTCCGCGCTTGCCTCGTCCGCCGCCGCCCGCAAGCTACCCCACCTTCGGCATAGAACGAGCCATGGATCAGATCCTCTCCCCTGCGACTGCATCCCTGGAGAATAGGCTCTTGGCAAGGGCCCTCCTCTATATATGCTGTGATGACTTCCCGTCCAGACAAAGTGATTCGTAATATCAGAGCTCTTAGACCGCGTGGATCCAACTTGGATTGGAAATTTTGATGGTTTTTTCGTTAGTATGCAGATTTCGGGCGGAGTCTTGGGATACCTAGAGAGGATCTAGAAGGGGTTGCACAGTTTTTATCTAACCCGCTCAATGAGAGGAGGAGCCTCTTGAATTTAGCGGCGCTGGTTGATGATGCGGATCTCTATTTCCTCGTAACCAATATCCATATATGGAATTCTCCTGTGAATGAAAATAACAAAGTAATAATCATAAACTAAGAACTTCATTCTTAAACCAATTGTTTCTTGTGAATCTGGGAGTTCCAAGTGAAATTGGGAGGTCTAAATTTCTTGTCATTAAGGGATCTGTACAATCTGAAGTGACAAAACGTCTAAAATTGGTAGGCCTATATATATGTGAAGCTAATTCCTTATCTTGATGCTTGTCCTCACATGTCCAATTACACCTGTTTGGTTTATAACAAGTATATAACTGTAGTATGTCCGCAACATTATACTCTAGACTCTACTGGATTATTGATTTGTATATCCTAATACGTTCAGTTTTCTTTGTTGCAGCATGTGTCATTAATTGCTACTCACTAGTTTTTGTGATTATTCGCTATTTTCTGCTAATCATATATTGAATAGACGTAGAGGTTGCTATGCATAACCAATCATAAATTTTGGTGGAATACAGAGCCTAAAGCCCTGAACTTGTATTCTAGCAGGCGAAATCAATATCTGAAGGATTCTGTTATCTAGATGCCATAACTATTGGGTTGTAGCCCTTCGCTCGTACCTTCACCAGGGCGAGCGTACCTTCATCGGGGTGAATGGAAAGCTAGGGTGCTAATCCCAAACAAAAGAAGTGGAATGAGAGGAAGGGCTAATGTCCGCGTTATTTGGAGAATGAGGGAGAATTCCTTTGCCTTGGACCCTGAGTTCTATTTATATAGGAGGTAAGAGGAGGCAATATTCCTTCCTACCCCTTTGGTTTGCGCCATGCTTGGAGGTCCTCGGACCTATTAGACGTTGGGCCTTTTTATTATATGGAAGGGGATAGGCACAACCGCCCCTACCCCCAACAATAGAGGTGTGGTCAGAGGTTGGGTGGGGTAAAGTGGAAAGGGTAGTAGAAGGGAAGGACATGTTATGATCAAGGTTAGTGAAAGCACGGTCTAGGCATGCCAGGATGGGATTTGGTTGTTGATTTGTCTAGTGTAGCGTTTTCTGACCAAGCTTACTTCATCCAGACCTAAGCCATGTATTGTGTCATTGAAGGCGCTGGCATGGGAGGAGGTTCAAGGTTTCGTTGCTTCTTTCAGCAGCATTCCTAGTGAGATTGAAATCGCCCAATGATAACCCACGGCCCATCAATCAAAGGCTGAAGATCAGCGAGATCAGCAAGGAATTGGCGAGAGTCTCGGTGGTCTGAAGGGGCATAAACATTTACGATAGTAAGAAAGTTCTCTGAGATATAGGACCTAAGGGCCACCGTTAGATTATAGCGATGTTTGAGAGTATTGCTCAAGCTGAACATTTTTGGATCCTATGCAGCAAAAATACCGCCGCAAGACGCATTCACAGCAACATAATCAATTTTTAAGGGAAGATTAGGCAGTAGAAAAGCATTAGCTTTGAAGGGGTAGATATCTTGAAGCTTAGATTCTTGTATGCAAACGACTGAAGGGGCAGTAGAGGTAAAAGCGTCATGAACGATAGAGAACTTATCCATGCTCAGTCAAAAAAACTCCTCCCCGCGTCTCCGCGTCGCGCGCAAAGGGCGACACGGGTGGAGCACGCCGGCGCCACCGCACCCCTCCCTCCTCGCGGCCCTCGTCCTCGCCGCTGCCAGAGCCCTCTGGCGGTTGCCTGTGAGGTCATGATGAAGGTGGCGGCGGGGTTCTCCCTCTCTTCCCTGTCCGTTTTTTTATGGGCGCACGGCGGCGGCGGCAACAAGCTAGCAACGACGGCAGTGGCGACCCTGTCCACGCTGGAGATGGTAGATCCGGCGCTGCGGAGGGTGGATCCGGCAGCTCCCTTACCAGATCTGCGCTGGTGGGCCTCGTGTCTATGCGGGACACGGTGGCTGCCATTCATGGTGGCCGTGGGCTGCTTATCGCCCGCCCTTGGCAATTGTTGGGCGGCTCATGGCGGCGTCCATGCTCTTCGCCTTTCCTGTGGTTGGCGAACGAGCGGATGTCATGCCGGCGCTGCACGCCGTCCAGCTGCTCAGCTGCGCTGCGGTGTTACTCTCCTCTACGCACAGTGCTGGAACTGATCTCGCTCTCCTCTATGCACGGCGCCGGTACCGATCTCACATGACAGGCCACGAAGACTGCCAGGGGGATGGCCCTCGTCGCTGTAGTGCCTCGGCTTCGACACTCTCCCGTCCGTGGTGGTGCATCGGTTCGCCGGAGGTGTCTGTGGCTGTAGACGGTGGGGCGTGCACGCGTGGCAGGTCGGCAGCCCTGGCGGCGTGGAGTCACCCCGCTGGTGGGGCGGTGGCCGAGGCTGGTGTGGTTGGCTTTGTGTTGGTTCTCGCTAGCGTGGAACAGCGCTGTCGTGCTCGGTTGGTAGGCGAGACAGCGCCTTGGCCCGTAGGTGGTGGTGCAGCATTACGGCGGCTTTTCCCTGATGTCGGTGCGAAGTCCGGCGGTGGCCGGCTGAGGCTCGGCGAAGCTGCTTGGTTGGGTTGCCCATTCCTTCGTGGAGCATCTCGCGGTGGCCGGTGTTGGCCTGCTGGCAGCAGTCCTCGACGACCGGCAGTGGCGGATCCAGGATTTGAACTCAGGGCATGCCGTCCAAAAATTTTCATATATAATTTGGTAAAACCATTTCTCAATTTGGTAATAATTATAAAATTAAACATAATTTGATATACATACACTAAATTACATAAGTATGAAACTGAAAGACATAAATTTTAATATAAATAGTTTAAACGTCATATTAGCAGTCCCAAATATAAACATAAAAGATAGTATGTAAGAGACTTATTATACTACTTATTTGACTTTTTAAACTGTTTTCTAAGGGATGTGAATGTTTCGATTATATTATCTTTATTCACTTAAAAATGCCTCTTAACAAATTCTGAATCTTGCTTTCACTAAATCATTGTAGAAAATACCCTATCAACAATTGCCGTTGCCTAGCAATATCAATATATAGGCGTTATGTTTTTACATAAAATAAAAGAGAAGAGACAAAAGCAGAGATGGAATACCTTGGTAGCTAGCAGTCGAGATCTATGCCTAGCACGTTAGTCGCGCACGCACAGCAGCCGACCAGTAGCAGCGAAGTAGCTGGGGCGGATCCTCAATCTGATCATCTTAATCATGATTAGTGGTGACGTCGTGTCCTCGTAGCCTCGCTTTAGCGCGTGTACGGCTTCGTTGATCGGAGACGGCGGCGATCTGAGACCCAGTGGCATTGGATCGATGGACTCCTACCATAAAGTCTCATCGTGTGAGGTCCTTCCAAGTGACGTCGTGTGGCCGTAGGCTGGCCCGTAGCTGGTATAGGCCGTGTCACTGGGTGAGGTCGTGGGCCTCGAAAGTGAAAAGGCCTCACGCCGCACGACGCAGCCCCAATTAGTTATTTTACAAGTTTTTCTGTTTACTATAAATAAATATACATGTATATATACTCTATACATGCTAGAACTGCAGGATATGCCAGTGCATACCTGGCATACCCTGTAGATCCGCCCATGACGACCGGCACTGCAGTAGGTGGTGCTGCCCCTACAACGCTACTTTGATGCAGCAGCGACTACGGGTTTGCGGCGGCCTATCAAAGTCGTGTCCATGGCCACTGGCCTCGCTTTGCGCGGTCAGTTTGGTGTGGCCACGATGGCTCCTTCAGTTGGTGGGGCTTAGCGGTTACATTGGTGGCAACAACACGACTGCTACCAATCTTGGAGTTTGACGGGTGGTGATGTCTAATGCAAGTGGACATTGATTGTGTCGGATCTGAACATGGACAATCTTCTTGGTGCTGGTGACTGTTGGGTTGGCTGCGGTCTATGTGGACCGGTGCGGCTGTGACGTGCCACGCATGTCTGTGGCTAGCTTAAAGCTACTGCAACAACCAACAGAAGGCGGTTCGTTGTGGATGGTGGTCTGGGGCCTGTTCGGCAGGACTTATTTTGGCTCCGGCTGATTTGTTGTGAGAGAAAAACACTATTTTCTGGCTGGCTGATAAGCTCAAGCGAACAGAGCCCTAGGCGGGACACTCGTTGCTTCCTTTAGAAGCTTCTTGGACAACGATGTGCAGTAGCGGTGGTGACTCCCTTTGGCTTTGGTGTAGGGGAAAGTGGTGGTTTGTGGTGGCCGGTGTCATGTAGGATAGAGGTGACCCTTGCAGATCGGCGTGGCGGTGATAGGTCATGCATGCCTGTGACCTCATCGATGCCTCAACGATCTCCTACTGGTGGCGGTTTACTACTGTTTGGCACAGCGGTGAAGTGACACATCATGGCAGGATTTTGGTCTAGGGTGTTTGGGGCTTTCGGTCGAAAGCCCTGCCTAGGCTTTGGCTATGGCTGGCAATGGTGATGCCTTTAGCGTCATTCCTTTGTTGTAGGCATTGCAGTGAGGCCTCACACTACTGGAAAGCGGAAATTCCCTGACGGTGCAATTACTGTTAGGAAAACAGAAAATACTGTCAGAAAAATGTAAATTCAATTTCCCTGACGGTATACCGCCAGGGAATAATAGTCAGGGCTAGCTCGACAGGGAAATATATAAATGCCTGACGGTGCACCGTCAGGAAATTGATCTTGATTTTCCTGTCGGTTCTAAACCGTCAGGCTAATTGTACACTGTCAGGGATAGAGGTTATGTTCTGACGGTCTGTCATCGACAAAAAATCGTACATCACCGATAGGATAATTATTTAACCTGACGGTAAGAAACCAACAGAATAAAAAGGGTAGTTATCCTGTCGGTTGAGTAACCGTAAAAAAATTACACTTTCCCTGTCGCTATCGATTTTTTCCTTTCGACTTAGAACAATCAAGAAAATATTTTCCCTGTCGGTGTTAAACCACCGAGGAAATTATGACCCACAGGGCAATGATATACATCTAATGAATGCAATATCATTTTCTATACATTTCAAAAAAACAATATATTTAATATCATTTGCACAGAAAATACACAATTATTTTAAATATAGCTTGAATCCAATAAATATAACATGAATCCAATACATACAAAGATGTCTTGCATCAACATACCAAAATACATAATACATCTAAACATTTGACACCCATCTACCCAAAACAACTTCTCCAAATATTTGGCATCAGCATAACAAGCTCTTGCACAACCATGAGTACGTACTAGCTAAGCATTTACTACCAGCAGAGTACCGGACGAAGCAACGGCGGCAGCCTCGCCATTGTCGCTGCAACCCCACATCTCCCTGGTATTGATGCTACAGCTTGTCTATCAGTTACCACACTAATGTTTTGTAGAGGGTCTGCATAATAATAATAGCAGTCAACAAGTTTACCAATAAACTAAGCAAAATCACAAAAAACACAATGACATTCAGACAAGTAAAATGAGACATGTTGCATCCATTTCGGACAATGCATAATGACATTCAGTTTTCAGAAGAAAAAAAACATGTAGCACTTTCGGGTTTTGTGAACTACAAACTCCTGCTGAAAATTTGTGAACTGCAGCATTCAAGTGGGCTGCTACATCTCGCACAGAAATTGCAAACATGTATGTACAGCTACAGGCTACATGTATGAATGATCTGGGTTCTGGGTCATTTTCATCCCACTCTCACACACAACTACACAAAATAAACTTACCAAGTCAGTGACATATTTAGCAGCAATATCCTTCACAAGTACAACAATTTCTGGAAGTGGCTGCAAAATCAAGAACACCACATATAAGCAAATAACAATGTCTTTTATTATCACTTACAATGTAAATTACTACTCTGAACTATATAGGATTATTGTTTGCATTATATCCTTAATAAAAGAACATAAGAATAAATTAAGGAACTAAACAGGAAATTATTCTATCTATATGAACTTCTAATGTTATTAGCCTTAGCAAACGCTGACAAATTTCTATCAACATCTTAGTAAAGCTGATATCACTTTAAAGCCATTGTGCATTCACATTTTACTCAGATCATAGAGCAAGATCTCAACCTACATAAATCCTGATCCTGATTTTTTAAGTGATCGATCCATCCTCTATATCTCAATCTGAACAAACCATCCTTAATCTAAAAGTTGCAAGATGAATGATTTTAGGATGTAAGGTTGCAGCAGCTAGCCTCTACACTAATTCATAGTTCTGAACCTAAAATATAGTCCTTGTGTACAAAGAATGAGTTACTGAATCATGCTTATTATGGAAAATAGAAAAGGTTGAAATAATCTTGGCCCATTTAGTTAATTACCTTGTGGAGATGATACATGCATTTATTCAACAGGATCTGAAAACCCATGCTGCTCCGCTTCTCCCAATCACGTTCTAGTACTCCTCTCTAGTCCAGTCACAAGCTAGCACTAGATCCTTGCATATGAAAAATCCAAGCTACTCTGCTCCAAATCATCAGCTAGCACTAGGTCAGAGAAGGTATTGAGGAGAGCTAGCACTAGAACAGATAAGATATTCATATCGAGATACTAGATCCACTCTGGTCCCTAAAAATAAACCTTGTTGGGCATGAGAAGGGAGAGGCAGCACGACGCACCTTTTGCTTGTGCTTCTTGCGGCCGACGCGAGAGGGCGCTGCCAACGGCTCCTGCTTACGGCCGCCGCGGGAGGGGTGTCGGGGCAGATGCAGGCTTCACTGGCACCAGATCTCCCGAGAGGGGGCGGCCTAGTTCGTGCAGGAGTAGCGGCGCTACGACGAGAGGAAGGGGCGATGACGAGATCTGGCGTGCAACGTTGGGAAGAGGGGTCGTTGGGGCCGAAGGAACCGAGGAAGCTGCCACTGCCCTCGATGCAAGGATGGGGAGAAGGGGAAAGGAGGCGCAGCAGGGGACGCAGGTGCTGTTGGAGTACAGGAGGAGACTGAGGGGCACCCCGGGCTCTGCGCCGCCGCGCCATCAGGCGCAGCCAGAGTCTCAGAGGGGCCTCGCCCCCGAGAGAGAGAGAGAGAGAGAGAGAGAGAGAGAGAGAGAGAGAGAGAGAGAGAGAGAGAGAGAGAGTAGTGCAGCGCGGTGTTGCGCGACTAAGGGAGGGGGAGAGGGAAACGAGAGGGAGGAAGGAGATATATAGTCTAGGGGTTTGTAGGTGGGCCGATTTGGGCCGAAGGTCTGCATGGGCTGAATTGCTATACAATATAAATGAAATAATACAATTAAACTACATGTGCTATCTAACAATGTCCAAGAATTAGTAGAAAATAAATATATGTAAGAAGGCATGCTCTATTTGAGCTCACATCCTGAAATCGATGGAAAAATTAAGTATTTTGCTGAACATTACTCAAACTACTATTTTGGCAACTCCAACAAAAAAAATTAATAATATCATAAAGTGCTCTAAAAATTCTTAGAATTGGTACAGGGACATAATGTGAGTGTATAAGCTTTACATAAAATTTTAAATCATTTTAACAAAGTGGTACTATATGTTGTTCACAAATGGACACATCTCTCACATAGTTTCTTATAACCGAGTGAGAGATGTACCATTTGTGAGCAATGTATGGCACCTCTTTTTAAAAAACATCTGAAATTTTTATTGGAAGATTGTACACCAAAAACATATTGTCATGCAAGTTTGTAGGATTTTCTAACAAAGTTTCAAATTATTACAATTATTTTATGTTAATTTGGAGATAGAAGGATGAATTATCCATAGCAAAACAAATAATTTTTTTCATCCATCTCTGGATATGGCCTAGAATGAAACATATGAGCATAAATATAAATTTACAATATTTTTGGAATCTTATTGGAGGTACCCACTGTTCAATTTGGAATTATTTTTGATAAGCGCACAAAAATTTATTTAGACTAAGAAAATATAAAATCGGTTCCAAAAATTTTGAAACTTCAACACAACAGTGTGTATGTAGCCTATTTTATATACAAAGATGTTTGGAGTATGAAAGACATTTTATAATGGTTGTTTCACAAGGTGCTTTCTCTATATACATGATACAAAAATAAACATATGAAAAAGAAGCAAGAAATAATAATTGGAATCCAAACAAATGTTGTTAATTGGTAGATCATGATTTTAGATAGAACTAGGAAAAAGAAACATATCATTTGGAGTTAGCATGAGGGAGAAAGACTAGTTACAAAATTTTACCACGGATTAAAAGAAGAAAACCTTTTGTTCATGTTCTTGAGTTTCTAGTATTTTCCTATGTTTTTCCAGAAACCGTCAAGATAATTCCATTTACCTTGACGGTTTATGCTATAACCATACAAAAAATACGAAACCGTGAAGGAATTAGAAATTTCCTTGACGGTTATCTAATTACCTTGACGGTTATGTGCACTCATAGGTTAATTAGGAATTTTCATGACGGTTATTTAATTTCTCTGTGTGTTTTTTCAGAAACCGTCAAGATAATATCAAATTCCCTGTGTGTTTTTCAGAAACCGTCAAGGTAATTCTATTTACCCTGACGGTTTATGCAATAACCGTAAAAAAAAACACGAAACCGTCAGGGAATTTCAAGTTTCCAGTAGTGTCAGCCCTAAAGGAGTGTGGGTTGAAAAATCTTGGTTCTCCGAAAGGTGTTTGAAGCTGTGGGTGTCATTCCCCTCCTTGGAGGACTCGCTGTGGAAACCGTCTCCCTCCTTTTCCTGCTACAAAGCTTGTTTCTTGTGGCGATTCTTGGTGGTGTTTGGCGGTCGTTGTTTTGATGGTTTCGTCGGTGTTGTTTTATTTTGGTGGTGGTTTGTTGTCGCCTTCGTAAGTGTTGATTTTTTATTGTATTTAGCTCTTTCTCTATCAATATACGCCAGACATGCTCTTGTCGTTGGCTTTTCAAAAAAAAGAGCACTTATCTGGGTCGCCTAAGCCTAGAACATTCCAAGATAACACAGAAAAAGTTCATGAGTTGCTAAACATTTAGAAATAAAGGACACCCGGGGCTGCAACACCATACACCAAGCAAGCCCCGAACAACTACTAACTGAAAACTTGAACACAACAAGGACCACGAACTGACTGACAACGACTAGAATCACCAACGACCAACACTCAGCACTTACCCAGCCAAAGGTCCAGGGAAGAGTGACACACTACAGGTGGTACATAACGAAACAAAAACCTGGATACAGACACATTTTTAGACAGAACAAACACCACCCTTGTCCTGCCGGAGTGAAACAACAACAGCCTCCCATCATTTAGCCACATCAGTCACCACACCAATGGAGCCTGGAGAACGACAGCTCATCCCTGCTGCCCATACAATCTTGCAGAGATCAGACACTCCCACCAGCAGCTTGCTACGCGAGAGAATGTCACGCTTGTTGATTTGCTTCTTCAGAGAATTGAGGAGTGCCTTGCGGCGCACTGGTTTGACTGAAAAAGTGCCAGATTCGGAACAAAGTGATTCTGTTGATTAAGGAATGCATTGGATGGGATGAAAAAGAGGTGAGACCGAGTTAGTACACAATTATGCAGTTCTGTTGATTGTGCGGTTGTAACCTGACTGATGTAGACAGTTTTCGAGTTAATTTCATATGGCTATAGCAGGTAGAATAAGTAACATATCAGACCAGAGTTCTAGGTTGCTGTCCCTTAGAGATTAATTCTTCTGTAGCACATGTATCTTTGCCAGAAGAAGCTCCAAGAGATAAAAACAACGTTTTTATTTCTTCTACTGGAGGGAGCACCCGGCCTGTACTATTGCTGTGATTAGGTGCCTGTTCTTAAGCATCAAAAGGTACAGCACAACTGGCTACTGAAAGGGCTTAATTTAATTTAATTTGCTAAGCTGAGATACAGCACAGCTGGCTAAACTGGCCCATTCGAGCCATGTCATGCTTGCTTGGCTCATGGCTAGGTTAGTGGCAAGCTTTGTTAGCTACTGAGTTGGAACATGCACTACCGGAGACTGTGTAGTTACCGAGTGCCCATATATTTACCGAGTGTCAAAAGTCGGGACACTCGGAAAACATTTATTACCGAGTGCCAACACTCGGAAAACATAAACACCCGGTAGTAGACCTCTTTACCGAGTCCGAACACTCGGTAACCTCAAACACTCGGTACAACTACAATTTTACCGAAGGGGCGCACTCGGTAAAAAGAGACACTCGGTATTGAGCTGCCACGTCTCCTAGTGTACCAACCGTGCGCCAAACGGCGTCACGGCATGACATGTTTGCCGAGTGTAGAAGTATTTGCACTCGGTAATAATAAAGTTTTACCGAGTGTAAGTTCACAACACTCGGTAAACACTATCTTTTACCGAGTGTAAGTTCACAACACTCGGTAAACACTATCTTTTACCGAGTGTACTGGAGCAACACTCGGTAAAATTCAACCAAATTTCTTGTTTGTTCCCTTCATTCTTTTCCCTCTATCCACATATGATATTGAGTTTTTT